>NC_140072.1:66958249-67128249 GCF_964194135.1 Talpa europaea | reverse complement strand
CCATGAATGACTGAATACAATTAAGAAATTGTCAGTTGCGGCAATGAACTTTTGTAGCTCATAGATGTTTGCATCATTTGATTATGCTGGCAATTTAAAATTGTTTGTTAGTGTCTGTGTTGGGATATTAATTATGACCTTTATTACAGCCCACAATTAAACTAGTCATATAGCAACAAGCACATACTGAAGGGTCTGAACTATTTAGATACTGAAGGGTCTGAACTACTTAGAAAGGGTCCACTGTGTTTGGGCCACCAGTGCCCTTTCAAACTGGAAATGATTTTTAAAAGATGCAGTAGCTGAGAAACTGCAACAACTGGGATGAGTAAGCCCTTTAATAGAAGAATTTCTTTTTAATAGTGTTTTAACAGTTTTAATTGCTCACAACATCTGTAAAACTAGAAAAAAGCATTTTTAACTGTGACTCCAAGATAAGCTTTCCCTGTTTCAGGAAGAGAAAACAATTATTCATTGGTTAATTAGCTGTAAACAACTTTTAAAAGACACATCCATTATATATGTAATTATTTGAAAAAAGGCTTTAATGTTATTTGTACTAATGCATAATTATTAGTGCTTACTAAAAGGATTAACGGTTCTTAGATGACCACTATTATTGAGGAGATTGAGGAGTCTCACAGTGCAGAAATGAGATTACCATCAGGAAGGAATGTGTTAGGATGAATCGGATAGGAATGTTTTGGCTTTGTTTTGTTTATTCTTTTTTGCACTCTTCGGTAGAGGTAATGTAAAATCCTATTACACTTTCACAATGTGTTTCAAACTCCAGGAATGATAGCTTTTCATCTTTATTTTTATGACACATAAAGAAAATGTCTCACCAGACAAGAATATATACTTATGTTACTTTGGTGCTATGATTTACTTGCTTGTTTGTTTATTTATTTAAAAAATCAACAGTACATCTTATTTTAAACCCGGGTTGTTAAAAGTAGTCACTGATAAAACTATGAGTGACTTATAGTCATTTGAGCTGATGGCAGCCTTTGTGTTATATTTTTCACATCATGCACCTTGTTCTCCATGTCATGTTTGATAATTCAGAACCAGTGGTAGAAATTAAGCACAGTAAAAACAAAATAGTTTGCCTGATGTTTGGATTTCAGTTGATGGAGGTGTACAGTGAATTGGGTTCAAACAGAATAACTCGAACATTCCAAAGTCATGTAGTTTGGCATTGGCTTTCTCCCCTCTTTCTTTTAAACTTCCTTTTTCCATTACATTTCATTGTTATCTAATGCCATTATTAAAGACTCAAAGTTGTGCATTTCATTGTGCAGAGATGTTGATAAAGACATTACCTGTCCTGGGGGCAAACTGAGGGCTTTTCTAATTGTTGCTACTGAATATTATATTTAACTCCACTTAGGCGGTCCAAAGTCTTGGTGTGGGCTTTCTTACCACAGTGGTCTGGACTTGATTCCACTCAAGAGCCCTCTATTTAAGAAAGAATTGAAGTTTCAGGGTTCTGGTTGCAGGATGCACAAACCTAAATTTCCCAGCATGCCAGTTAGAAATCTTAATAGTGGTGACTTCTTTATTGCTCCTTAAGACAGAGAAGTTAAATATTTCCTGGAGGGAGGCCACTGAAGATGAAACCTTGCCGGGAGCACCGCATGCACAGGAAATCTCTTGGATTTCTCAATAATACAGTCAGTCTTTGCTTTAATGTCCGTGGCCAAATTTTCTGCTCTGAGCTGAGAACATGAGTTAGTGTCATCGTGAGTCACTCCAGCCTCTTGTGGAGAGCAATCATAATTTAAGCTTGGAAGTTTTGTGCCATTTGTCATAGATTTGCTATTTCTAGACATTGGAGTTTTTTCGTCTGTGTGTGTGTTTTTTCGTCTCGGGTGATGGGGAGGAAACCTGTTTGGGTGGTCATGTTGGCCAAAAGACCTAAGCCAGATCCTGTCATGGCTTGAGAGACCTTACTCATAACATTATTCAATGACCATTGAGCTTTGAGTGTACATGATCAATCTGCTGGGTTATTCAAATCTTCCTCTTGTGTGTCCTAAATATTTCAAAGAGGGGAGGATGTCAAGAAAATTCTCTCATACAAACTATTTATTGCTTGTATTTTTTTTTTATTACAAATTCAAAGACAGGGACTTTGGATTGGAGAGGTTTTAAATGGATACAGTTAGCACTGTTATTTTCTTAGTTTACAGGGGAATTATTACGTTTTTAGGGATTTGTGAATTTAAGCAAGATCATTACTTTGAACGTTGGGGTCTTGCAAATGGGAGGCCTTGTTGCTCAATTTACTAATTTATTTTGTGATCTGTGACTAAACTGTGTAAAAATGCAAATAGTATAAGGCCCTTTCCATTTTATCACCAGATCAGTTTACTGAAGGGAGGATCAGAGTCACTAAACACTCCAACACTCTTGTGATTCCTAAGTAGTTGGGTATTAAAAGCAGCTAAAGTGAAAACTATGGGAAAATTGTAGCACTTCACACAGGGAGGTTTAAATGAAATCTAGTTATTTATTTTAGGTTTAAAATGAAGAGTCTCCCACTCAGTTTTATTGGCCATTGTGACAGTACAAACAGGTCTGTTCCCATCACAAGCAACAATAGACTCCCAACAATTGCTGGGAGGTGGCAAACTTACTTAAAAAGGGAACCATTCGGAAAGGCGGAGTGAATGGTATTGCAAACTTAAAGGGACCCTGTTAATGTCTTTGTATATTATTTGCATACAACTTCTGATTTCTTAAAATAGAAAATCATGTTTTTGATTCTTTTTCTTCTTTGGCATTTTGTAAGGTTCAAATCAGTTTCCTTTAATATTTATGACATTAAAAATAATTCATGAAAATGCTTTTCTTTCCTATGTATATATTTGAATTTTCAATGAACTCAGGTCATCGAGGGAACATTAACAAGGGAAACCTACTGTGTTACAACACTTTGTGATATATGTTTAAAAATACTATGGTTCAAGTGAAATTCTAGTGTAATTTAATCAACCTTTAATATGGGATTTATTCTGAAAATCCAGTAGAGGGAGTGTGAAATTCCCACTGGCTGTTTAGAGATTGAAGATGCCTTTAAACAAAAATGATGGGAAATATGTTCTCCATGTAAAGGGATCAACAGCTCAGATTCATCATCTCAACAGTTCATAATATCAAAAGATCTGATGTTGCAGAAAAGTTGATTTGTTTAGCATTGTCTTTCTGAAAGGCAACATGGTGCATGTACTGCAGATTGCACAATACTTCCAGCTGGGTCTGGGGCAGCACCTTATAATCAAAAACATTCATATTTCTGTATTGCAATGTATGAATATTCACACTGAGTGGGATAAAAAAAGATTGGAAAGAATTTCCTTGAAATTAGTTCAGGTCTGGTTTTGCTGCCACAAGAGTTATGAAAACTCTTTCAGAGTTTGTGTTTTCAGAGTTGCAAATGGGGATTGTGGACCAGTATTTCTATACTCATTCAAACATTCCAGTTACTTTTGAGTGTCTTAGTTTAAATTTTTATTTTAATTGGGTCATGATATATTCCTGAAATCACACAAGTAAGTAGATACAAATACAGTGAGAACCTTAATGGTAAAGCCAAGGCTTTGTTTTTAATAAAAAATCAACAATTATTTATTAACAAATATGAGCCAATCACTGTGTTAGGTGGCGGGAAAGATATACTAGAAGAGTGGAAGCATGGTCTCTCTCTTCGTAGAATTTATGATGAATTTAGGTAAACAAGGTGTTCTTTCTCCCTCTCTCTCTCTCACTCTCACTCATTTTCCTCTCCCTCTCACTCTTTCTCTCTTCTTCTCAGTCACACACACACACACACACACACACACACACACAGACACAAACACACGCACACACACAAGGACTAATATCAAGAGGTATATAAACAATTGTTGAATGGGGTATTCCAAGGAATACATGCTTTAAGTCTGCAGTGGCAAATAGGTTTCAAATCACCTGCCAAATCCTATTGATTGGCAGTGGCTGCTTCTGGTTCTCTACTGAGACTTCTGAGATAAGTTTGAGATTAGCTGCAAGTGTCTCCTTATTGATTATCAATGCATGCCATGGTGGTGGAGAGGGGAATAGCAACCAACATGCCATCTATATTTACCATCCCTCTATATCTAAGTTGCCAAAATTGAGTAAGATTTTTTCTCAAGAGGGATTTTTTTTTGCTGTAGTTATTGTACAATTGCTGTTATTATTTTTATTATTATTATTGCTCAATCATTCCATATCAATTAAAGATCCTATGTGTTATTTTCAAAAGTTTAAGGGAATATGCATGGGATTACATGCTTATAATTAAAAGTCCCCTTAAATAAATATATCATATGCTGATGTGGTAATTTTATATGAGTATGGGACAGTGAAATTCAATGTAACAAATTATCTTCATATTGAAGTTGTAAATCTCTTGAACTTAAATTTTGTTTTTTTTTATCTTTTCAATATGAGTTATAAAAATGTAGTAATGCTAGTTGAATATGACTGTCTCTTTAGAGAAATAATCCATTTGTGGGTTGTTACCCTAAATAATGCCTTCTTTTGTTTCATTTTCGGAGTCCTGTTTACTCTTTGTCTGTTGGACTAGGAAGGCTTTATAATCTTGTTGCTAAGATTGTTTGACTCCTCAGTACACCCTTCTGAAATGTTTATGAAAAGTGCAGGATGTGGGAAAATACCTTATTTGGATGTGATTGTTATGAAATATATATACATATGTGTATGTATATTGTAAATGTGTGTGTGTATAAAGGTGGCAAGAATCCACTAATAGCAAGGATGGAATACCCCAAGTAAGTGCCTCTGCCTCCCATTGTCATATGACCTAATCACAGAAAAATGTGTCAGATTTCTCATAGCTCTGGAGTTTGACCTCTTCCCATAAGAATTGGGTTTTGACATAAGTTTTCTCCAGTTCTGACTGTTACATCTTGAGATCTTATTTTAGAGATTTTTCTCTTGAAATTTCATCTCAGGTTTGGGAAGAAAAAGATTCTTTTGCTCTTGCAAATTATTTCATATTTTGCAGGCCTATGGTAAATTCTGTGGTTATACAATTTTATATTATTAACCAATTCTGAACTGAATATTTTCAAATGAATTCCAAAGGTTCAGTGTTCCCTGCTGCTTATGTGAAAGGTTAGGTCATCACATTTAAAACATGACAAAATGGAATAATAGAGGAGCCACAGGTATCTTTTATTTCTGTGTCTTTGGGAAACAGCAGCAGGGATCAAACAATTTAGCTATGACAGTGCCCTCCTAACCTGCCATGTACCTCCTTGGACATGAGAATGGACAATCCAAGGGTTTGAGAATGTGCTCATCCAAAGTCTTTTGAACATCAAACTGGGCAACATATCTGTACTCAGGGGAAGCTGATTCCTGGCTGGCCACAGAATGGCAATGCAGGCAACCAAATGAAATAGATTATAAAATTTGATTGGTATAACAAATCAAAGTTAAAATGTCCCCTAGTACATTTAATACTGAACTGGGAACTAGTGATCAGATAGTGTGGAATTACGCATATTTTGCCAAAAAAATATAGAATATTGTTTCATCACAAAAAACTTTTAGAAGGAACAGAAAAAATAAAGCTACAAATCACCAGATAACAACCAACAAATTTATAGTGCCTGCATTACAGGCTGGTTTTAAAAGCAGTGAATACAATAAAATTTACTTTAAATTCTTCCAGTTTGGAGTTTATCATAAATTTAAACAAAAATTACACTGGACAGTTTTAAACATATGCAAAAACAAGCAAAATATTTTTTAACAAGATAAATATAAGGATTAAATTGATTATGTAGTTAAAGAATAAATTATATAAAATAAAGATTTGTAGTTAATATTTAACTTGGTTAAAGGTAAGTGTGTTTATTTTGTCAAATCTCTATAGTATTTAAAAACAGACTCATGAATCTCAAATGATATAACTTGATGAGAGGAATCTGTTAATGCATAGTATGTTAATATATTTCTCTGACATTGGGTTACATATAGTTTTATTGAGTATATTTACTGTTATAGACATGTTTGATGATATGATGATCACAGTTTCACTGTTTTAAGTGGGTGTCAACTTAGAATATCTTTACATATAATCACTTATTTGAATGTGTCAAAAAGTATGCAATTGGTGTATCAATAGTGACATTGTGTGTATCAACATCTGTAAAATGTCCTAGCAGCCATGAGGGTGAACCCAAATCTCTCCAGGTACAAGGAGTGTAATTAATTGACTGATGGCCCCAATTGCTGTGCTCTGAAATCCACTTCTAAGTTTATTCCAAAGCCTTGCCTTCTGCATGGCTCAACCAGTAACTGAGGCTCTCAGCCTGTGAAGTCTAGCCTGTTCTTGACAGCTGACTTTGGGCTAACAATTCCCTTTTAACTCACTGAGCCTTCCTAGCAGGCAATCTAGGAAGGTTCTACTCACCTTGTCAGATGTTCAGACTGTATCTTGGCCTGAAGGCTCCCCAAGCCTTTCCTATAATCTCATCTTTGCATCTGCTAGTTTTGGAGGACCACCACTGACATTCTTTTTTTCTTTATTATTCTTTTTGGATTTTAATTATTTGTCAGTCTTACTCTTGTTAACTTCAATAGGCTATAAGTTATAAGGTGCTCTACAAATGTTTAATGAAGTCATGAATGAATAGATGGCACTTTTTTTAAAAAATTTATTTAGTTTGCACAAGAACCAGGGTACAGCCCAGATGCACGGGTGAGAGGATTCACCAGAGACAGAGCGGGGAACAGAACAGGCAGACTGACGAAATACACTGCTGAGGGGAGCAGCGGGTGAGACAGGAGAGGTGTGCCGCGCCATGTGGGACCCTCGCGGGCCAGCCGGGATCGAACCGGTGCTGCAGAGGCTGCAGACAGCTTCACAGTGCAGTGCTCAACCGCCTGTGCCAGCAGGGGAAGCCCTGAATAGATGGCTTTTTGAACAGGATTATAGGTAATGATATTCAAATATGATATGTTTTTTGTCAACTATGTACTCCAGATTTTACTCAATCTCTATCCTTAAAAAATGTTTTGACATGTAAGGTTTCAATGATTTTCAAACTGAATACTGCTTGTGACTTACCACTGAAGGACTATTTCATTGTATTTTGGTTGTTGACTGATTATTTATAATTAACACATTTCTGAAACTCCAATTACTATTACTGACTTGGAGACTTTGAGGATAACAAAGGAATTTATAAACATAGTACTTGCCCTCAAGATGGTAATATCTCAGTTGACCAGAGGCAAACATTGCAAACAAGTAACACCAAATTAGCAATTAGGCGGACTAGTGTGTGAGATTTGAGACAAAGAATTTTTTTCACATATAGCCAAGAGCATTCACAGATAAGTGGTCTGCTTGCATGCAGACTCTCTAACTAACTTTCACAGTTTTCTCAATAAAATGAAATGCTACTTGCTTACTTTGTTTCCCAGACTTACAGTCATTTAAGTAGAATTTTAGAATGCTTGTGTTCTGATTAGAAAGGGCAACCTTAGTCATTTGGCTACCCTGCCTTGCAATTCAAAGTTTGTCTGCCTAGTGGAAGTTTTAGCAGTAACATGAAATTTGTTACAACTGCAGAATCTCAGACTTAACCATGAGCTACTCAGCAGTATCTTTACCTTTAACTGGTTACTCACCTGCATGTTAAGGTTTGCAAAACAATGCCTTGGAATCTAATATTTAGACTATTGAGTATTGTGTTGGTAGAATGAGACATACATCGTGGCAGTCCACAAATTACCAGGAATCTTGCCTTGGGTTGCAAGAGTCTCAAATACACATTGGATTCCAAACCTGATGGATTAACATTTCTTGACAAAATTAAAAATTTCTATTTATTTACTTTCTATACCCTGTATTTTTTTTAAAGATTTATTTATTTATGCACACAAGAACTGGGGTACAGGCCAGAGGTGTGTGGGGGGTTGAGAGGATTTACCAGACACAGAGTGGGGAACAGAACAGGCGGATTGATTAATATACACTGCTGAGGGGAGCAGCAGGCGTGTCAGGAGAGGTCTGCTGAGCCATAAGGATATCTCCCTGGATGGGGCTCGAACTCATGCTGCAGTGGGTATGGATGGCTTCATAGGTTGCATCTTAACCCCTTGCGCCATCAGGGAGGCCCCTATACACTGCATTGTTACCAAAAAGATTCAAGGTGGCTTGTAAAATATATGTAATATAATACTTTAAAGAGAATACAACAACAAAAATGATATTGTTTGAAAACAAAGATAGAGGAAATATGAATAAGAAAAAAAATCCAAGGAGAGATGGGGGGTACTCAAAATCCATGCAGAGAGAACTAGTAGCTATGTCTTTTTTTTTTTTTTTGCAATGAAAATATTATTGAAGACAGCGAGCATTGTGTTAGTCAATGCCACCTGTATAATATCCTCATGAGAAAACCTTCCAGAATTTAGTGCCAGGAAATCTGACTAATTTGAAGAGCTTCAGTTCTCTATTTATAATAATAATAAACTTTATATAAATTACTATGTTTCTCTGTTTCCTGACTTCCCAGAAAGCACAGGGCCCAAATTTATGACAACTAAGAATACTATTTAAACCTTCACAACTGGAATATTTCTCTTTTCTATTTTGAATACTTAAGTATATGTTCTGTATTGTTACCCACTTCAAATAACTTTTGGAAGGGACTTTTTTTGGTAATGAAAATGACTATTATGTCAATGACATAATCAATAAACACAGTTTATTTTCTTTCTGAGTGATATTAGTAAGTATGAATGATGACTTTATTGCATCACTAAGAAAAATGGGTTGCAAATTTGCTCTCTCCCAAACTCTGATTCAGTTGGTTCGAGCATTTGGAGCACACCAAGTAGAGAGTGAATTCTAACAGAGAGAAATAACTAAGGAATGAAATATTGGAAGATGTAAGGAAATACAGGAGTGACTATGAAATTTAACAAATTTGGAGGAACTTGGTTACTTGTGTACATTGGGTAGTTATGTAAAAGCTCTGTTAGCATCAGTCTCTGTACATCAGCTTCCACATGTGTTGCCATTTGACACCCCAGTGTGAGGAGATAACTGAATCTGACATTTCCTGTATAAATAGAGGCAGGTCTACCTGCCAGACCATAAACCCAAAAAATGTTTTTTCTCTTGCATAAAGAGGGATTCTTGTGGGTTGCTGTGGCCTTGGTCATGAGAAGTCAGGCTACCTGTGTGTGTGTGTGTGTGTGTGTTGCGGAGGGTGCATTGCACCATGCCCAGATGCAATACCACTCACTTCAATGCTTAACCTTGAAATTAAAGTTCCATCCATTTAAGCCTTTGGGTTTGATTAAATACAGAATATCCAAGCAACATAATATTTTAACTGTTTTCCTTCATTTGGTCTTCAGATGAATGAAATGTTTCTGATAGATTTTGATGTGAAGAGAGAAGATAAAGGATGAGAATATAAAGTTTTGAAGGATAAAAAAGAAGGTGGTGGGGACTCCTTGGTGGTGCAAGGGTTTAAAGTATCAGTATTATGAAACTATCCAGAGCCACTGCAGCCCTAGTTCAATCCCCAGTGAGGGAGCTATCCACATGGCGTAGCAGACCTCTCCTGTTTCACCTGCTGCTCCCCCGAGCAGTGTATTTCAGTCAATCTGCCTGTTCCGCTCCCTACTCTGTCTCTGGTGAATCCTCTCAGACCCCCACCTCTGGCCTGTACCCCAGTTCTTGTATGCATAAATCAATAAATCTTAAAAAAGAAACATGATAATTAAAAAAAAGAGGTTGGTGAAGGAAGTTGTGTTGAAAGACAGGAGGAGGAAGAGGAAGAGAAACTTGTTCTTATTGAGTACTTTCTGACTTTCAAAATCAATATTTCTCTCTTTCTCTCCCTCTCCCTTTTTCTCTCTCAGCTGGTTTTTGAGGTGGGCAAGATATTTTTCAAAATAATCCCAACAACCTCAATACAAACCTTTTTGTATATTCATATATCTTCATGCTTAGTTCTGTTTTAAGGTGTGGGAGTCAGCCTTATTTTTGATTTTCTTGCATATAGCCAATTGTGTGACATAAATGTAATTGAAACTTTATCTTTTGAAAATCTGTGAATAATTGAGCTTTCTTCCTCAAATCATTTGCCCTTAAGACTATTGACTTCAAAAATACAGCACATATCAAAACTGTAAAGAATTTATGGTCATATAAGTGATCAGTATAAGGGACATATAGCCTTTCCAGTACAAAAGTAAGTATGCAATAATTTGTTTTTATTTATTCCAACTATTACAATGGAATGATCCTTTTAATTGCAGAATTTTAAATATTGCAGTGTTTTACCAAAGTTCCATCGTTAACTTTATTTACACATGTTCTATGACATTGAGGTTCTTGAAAATTATAAATAAAACTGCAGGCCAAATCTATGAATGTCTCACCACTATTATTATTTTGCTATTAAATAACATTTATTTTGTAATTTATGGTTGTCAACCTGTAATTTTTTGCCTTATTATACATTGACTATTATACAGTTTTTATTACATATTTTTTTTTACTACTTGTATTCTATCCTGTCATTGCATTTTTAATGGTGAAATGAAGTAGGATGATCTTTAGTTAATGATGTCTTATTGGATCAGAGGTCCTCAGTCTGGGATGCACAGTAGAAACACCTGGGAGCTTTTAAAAATCCAATTGTCCGTGCTGCACCTCAAAAATTAATTAAATCAGAATCTCTGGGGTTTGGACCCAGGTATCAGAAGTTTTTAAACCTCCCCAGGTTATTCTCGTATGCAACCAGGTTGGAAAACCAGTGGATGACGCAGAAAAGCACATCTGCTCTGAGCCACTCCTGATGGCCCCCATAGAGTTTGCAAAATATTCGGTGCCTCTGGCTTCATACCCATTTGTTGTGTTCCTGTCTACTTCCTAAATCAATTTCAAATGCATAATAGAAGACAGTGGAAGTATTTTATAAAAAATTTTGCCCAACAATGTCTTTGGCTTATTATAATACATGGAATTCCAAACTTTGAGTATTTTCATAGGCACAATTGATTGCATCTGAAGTTCATTATCAGTGCTCAGTTTAGAAATAAGCATTCCGCTGAATTAATGTTCAACACTTAAATTGGGTCTACTATTCAAAAACCACGTATGTGAAACCACAAGGCAGGTATATATATATAGAGGAATAAAACATATACTATATATATATGTAGTAATCTTTCCATGAGTTCAGATAAGTTGGTTAGTCCGAATTGGGGCTAGGAGCTCCCAAATTGGAGGCAAGCACATGAACTTTCTTCCTCTGTATCTGCTTCTATCTTCTTTATTGATGTAGACAGTTAAAAATGTAAAATCATCTGAGATTGATTTCTCCTCTCTCCACTGCCTACATTTTTTTTTAAATGCAAAATTTCTGGATAAATATCCTTAAGTAAGAAAGTTTAAGTGCCTACTCTGACAGTTACAAATAATTTTGTACAATAGGCAGACAGACAAATTGTGCTGATTGTCTGTATTTCTTTAAAAAAAAAAAGGAGTGAGACAAAGTCTGGCCTGGAGACTAGAGTAAATCACAAAAGTGATCTCAAGTGAACAGAGATAGATTTCTAGAATACGGTGTGCAATGAAACCACTGACCTCTTATACACGGGTTCATGTCTTTTTCTACAGAAACAGATGGGTAATAGCATAATGCCGAAATCATGCTCTACATAATATGGACCTAGTGATTGCAGACCTGATTGCTTGCCATATGGTTGCTGAAGGGTTGAAGAGAAAATGGGATGATATGCAAACCCTTAAAAGCAACATTTTTATTGAATGGCCATTACATTAAAACCCAAATTCTGCAAATGAAGGCAAGAACTGTGGTGAATAATGATGAAATAACAAAGCAATAAAAGCAGCAGCAGCATTGTATGGATTCTGTTTTCAATATGCAAACTGAAGGCAAACTTATTTTTTGTCACTTTGCCTAGTGTTATTGTGAGCTTTAAGGGGTAAGGTGGTGGGACATAAATGCCTTTAGGGCAGAAATACTGTACGCATGGAATATTACTGCACTCACTGTGTCAAAGAGAGAAGAAAGTGATCACGTATCCCAGTGGAATTGATTTTGACTCAAAAGCTACCTGCAGTATGTGGCTAGCTTGCATCAGGTTCTGTAGATCAGCAAGAAGCTAGTAGTGAAAACCTGTTTGCACAGATAGGGTGGTAATGCAAAATGAAGAAGCTTGTTTAAATTTTTGCCTGTGAATTTCCTCATGTAGATTTTGCTACCTCTTCACTGTTGGCAAACAGGTGTATGGGCTAAGGTGGGTGCTGTTTCCCAGAGTGTATTATGGTTTAGTTGAGCAGCTGTGATCTGTTTTGCTCTGAGTTTTGTTTTTAGTGTGTAACTAGGAACCGATAGGGTTTATTTTTTTAAAAGAAGTTTATTTTATTAGACTGCCTCAAATTTGCATACACTTCATTTCCTGTCTCTTTAATGAATGTTTTTCAATCATGCAAAATCATAAGAATTTGTGCTCTCAGAAATGGTACTCAAATACATTAAACTGAACATATTAATATGAAGGGTAATGAGGTAAGAGGTAAAAACTCAGTCCTTCAGTGAGAAGTCTGAAGTTATCTATTTTATTTTAGCATGTAAGAGCTACTGTTCATACCAAACACCCCAAACTACATTTTATTATGCTAACAAGACTATGGGGATTTGGGAAATTTATATAATCCAGTGCCTACCTATGAAGATTCATTCTTTAAGAAATGTGTTTTTTAGGGCCTCCCTAGTGATGCAGGTGGTTGAGTGCAGCACTGTGAAGCTGTCCGCAGCCTCTGCAGCATGGGTTCGATCCTGGCCTGCCAGGGAGATACCCATATGCCATGGCAGACCTCTCCTGCTGTGCCCGCTGCTCCCCTCAGCAGTGTATTTCATCAGTCTTCCAGTTCTGTTCCCTGCCCTGGCTCTGGTGAATTCTCTCACCCTCCCACGTTTCTGACTGTACCCAGTGCTTGTATAAATGAATAAATAAATCTTTAAAAAAATAAATAAATAAAAAGGCCCACTAATGGCTCTAATATGAATTAGCTTGTGTATTAAACCACATGTAATCTTTTTTTTTAGTTCCTAAGGGTTAATATATATGGTTAGTGAGTTTTTTGAACAGTTGTCTTTTATTTTCCTCAAATCTTATTTCTTCTGAACAAGTACATTGATTTAATTCATATTTCCATAAATAAAGAAATTCTCTGAGGGGTTTTAAGTTCAAGATGGTAAGGGTTTTGGACCTGCAGTAAACATTGGACTGCCCCATTATTTATAAAAAGCTTTTTTATAGGAAGAAGTTGATGTTAGTTAATATGAGGTTTGGGGATATTCTTTAGTCTATTTGATTCTTGCTCCTAATTGTTAAACATACTTGAGAGTTGCCTTGTTTAATTGGAAATGTTATATCCACTATCAGCTAAGTAACTGATAGCTTAGTTTATGGGTTCTCAAACTGAGGGGCTAGTTAAGGCACATATTTCTGTGCCCCAATGCCATATTCTGATTAAGTAGATCTCTGTGGAGTGGGTTATAACTTGCATTTCTAACAATATCCCCAGTTGAGGTTGGTGCTGCTAATTCCTGGGACCAACTTGTGAGACCTGTTGATGATGTTTTTAGTGTCTGACTAGCGATCAGGCAAAAATCTAAACACCATCTGAGATGGTGAAAAGCATGTATTTGTAGAGGTTTGAACAGATACAAATCAGATACAAACATGTAAACCTACTTTACCTGGAGCAGATAAAAATGTGTAAGCTTACTTTATCTCAATAAACATAATTTGGGGAAAAATACAGATTTAAGGGCCTCCTCGGTGGCACAGCAGTTTGTGCGCAGCACTGTGAGGCTGTCCGCAGCCTCCACCTCCGCACCGGTTCAATTCCCAGACGGCCAGGGAGATTCCCACATCTCTGCTCTCTTGCCCACTGCTCCCCTCTGCTGTGTATTTGGTCCTTCTGCCTGTTCTGCTCCCTGGTCTGTTTCTGGTGGATTCTCTCACCCTCCGCGCCTCTGGCCTATACCCCAGTGCTTGTATAAATAAATACATCTTTAAAAAAAAAAACATTCGAGCATGAAAATAGTTTTGCAAGCCTTAAATATGATGTTTTAAGAACAACAACTTGCTCACTTAAGGCAGCAATGCAGGCACCTTGAGGAAGGACCAGACAGTTGAGCACTTGAGCAGGACACTTGAGCAGGACCCCAAGTAGGAGCAGAAGGAGAGGAGGAGCCACCTTCGGGCCCTGATGAGGTCTAACTTTGTGTTTCATCTCTTTGAAAGAAATTGGCCTGGTATGTATCCAGTGACATATGCATGGGACTGGTTTGGTAGCTGTGGTCTGTGTACCTTCAAAATCCCATTTTCTTTTGCCAGGAGAATAAGAATTTCTATAGTAGTGTTCAAAGAACTTCCATCCAATGCCCAGAATTGTTAGGCATTTCATCAGCCTCATTGCTTTTATTACTTTCTGAGGCCTAAAGACATATGACAAGTGTAGTGTAGTATTTAAGACATTTTATGTATGGTGCAAGAGTTGTCCCCCAACCCCCCCTCCCTTGTCCACCCAGTGATGAGACACATTTTCTTCTTGCTAGAAAGCTGAATTTTATACAACTTAACTGGTGATATATCTCTTGTGCAGTAGAAATAAGTTTTGCATAACTTTTAAGAGCCCAGACTGACCTATTTAACAGATACCCAGTGCTACAAAATGAATTTAGGTCAAGTATTGTGTTTGAGCTCCTCATCACTCTTCTACTAGTCTTGCTTTCCATGAAAACTTCAGGTATATCACGGATACAAATATAGGCCAAGGATGTTACCTGATATTAAAATGTAATAAATCTCTATATAATGTAATTATCATGTCACCCAATCCTACCACCAGAGTTAAAAAGGGATCAAAAATTTTAATAAAATATCTGCCCTACTGGTTTTACTTTAAGACATTCACAATGTTGCTATTAACAGAAAGCTATGACTGGGAAGCTGAAAAGCTTCCATGGAGTTAAAATGCTTTTGAATGTTGCTACTACTTGGAATACTTTTCTTTAAAAATTAAAAGAAAAGGATGGTATGCTATAATTTTTTTTTTTGGTAACTATTTCTTGAGAAGTCAAATGATTAAGTTTTGACATGTCTCTCAGGGCTGGGTTTTTTCCCTACCAGAAATTTCTCAGGTAAATGTTGAAGCCTAAATATGGGCAGTGTCATTATCCTAATATGTTGGAAGATGAATCCATCCATCTTGTAACAATACCTCATTGCCTTCAAGGATCTTAAATTGTATAAAACAACATTGAATTTGAAATGAGATGTTGAGAAAATGCAATTCAAAAATTATTCCAAGCTAGCTTTTAACATGTATTTATCAAATATATTTGTTCCCCCTGTCTAGATGGAGAATATTGACTCTTTTTTTTAATTGGTGCTAATAATATCCTCCGTTTATTTCTGTATTCATGTCTCAATTCCTTCCTCCAAAGAAAAAGAATAAATGTCTTGAGCTTTAGGTCAGATATTTTAGGTCAGGTCATATCTGGGAGGGATGAGGAAAAAAATGTTACTCACTTAATTCCTTCACTTTGGTATGTAATATACTATTATTTCCATTCAACTATGATTCACTTGCCTGAAAGTATAAATCCATTGTGTAAATGTAGGAGAGAAATCAACCCTCCTCCCTGATGGTGCAGTGCTACCATGGCTGTAAAATCAGTGGGTCTCAATCCTGGCTGCACATTAGAGTCACCTGGGGAGCTTTGAAGGAACACCAGTGCCTGGGCCCCACCCCAGCCCATTAAGTTGGCTTCTCAGGGGATGGGGCCCAGGCAAGGACTTTTTTAAAAGCTCCCCCGGTGGTTCTAATTGTGCAGCCTGGGTAGAGAACCACTGTTTAAAATCAAACACACAAGTTTGTCTCAGTCTATAGAAATCACTTTTTTTTTTTTTTGCATTCACATCTCTAATCACTAATTATCATTCTTACACAAATGAAAATTAATTAGACACACAGAAGGAAAGAGAATATGTGTGATGAAATTACTTTTTGTAACTTACTTAGACTTAGAATAAGGCCCTTGACCTAGCTTGAGAACAGAAGCTGTGGCCAAGGGTTATGAATATGAAAACCATGCTGACCTTTGGTTTTATAAACCTCTACATTTATTTTTGTCCATCTGTAAAAAAGTAAATATATTTACTTTGCATTTTTTTCTTTAACTGTAATTTTTTTTGTTATTGTAACTATTTGCAAACATCTCTTATCAGTCCTAATCATTAACAATTTATCACTTGCATATGTTACTTGACTGACAATTTGTCATCTTTTATTTTGAAAGTGCTGGTGAGTTTACTGACACTTGTAAAATAAAAGAATCTAGCAAATTTTATTGATTCAGTTAGTGTGTGTGTGTGTGTGTGTGTGTGTGTGTGTGTGTGAACTTCAGCTTCAGCTTTTATAAGGTCTATTTCTAATGTTCTGGTGTAAATGTGAAGACAAATCACTAAATTGATAGATTATTTTTAAAAATACATTAAAATGACCTTTTTTTTTAAGGAAAGGTATTTGATTTTCTTTTACACTCACAAGATTTTTACACAAACAGGTTATTTTAGCATTTAATTTACATGATTTATAGCAATGTGCTCCTTTATAATCTTAAAATTTGGAGAAGAGATGTGTTTAAGTGAAACAGGTAGTTTTCTTTCTTTTTTTAAAAAAGATTTATTTTATTATTATAAGAACTGGGGTATAGGCCAGAGGCGTGGGAGGGTGAGAGGATTCACCAGAGACAGAGCGGGGAGCAGAACAGGCAGATGGACAGAAAACACTGCTGAGGGGAGCAGTGGGAGAGACAGGAGAGGTCTGCTGTGCCATGTGGGTATCTCCCTGGCCGGCCAGGGATGGAACCTGCACTGCAGAGGCTGTGGACAGCTACACAGAGCTGCACCCAACCCGCTGCACCACTGGCGAGGCCCAAACTGGTAGTTTTCTTTTTGACTCAGGCACACTGAAAAACATACACTAAACATAGGGCTTGCTTTTGTTTTTATGTAGCCCTAGTAATGACCCCAGCATGAGAATCTGTATATTCGCTTACATATAATTATGTTATTGAAACTTCCCCCCTCAAAAAAATGGACCAAAAAATTTAACTGTCCTTAAAGGCATGAAGTTATTTCATCTGGTGTTTGCATCTCCCAAGGCTGCATCTATGAGTCTTCATTTTGATTAACAACCTTTCTTGGAAGTGGGAGGTAGAGACTAAGATGCTAAACTCTCTCTGAAGTGTGTGCTAAATGATTCACAACAGTGCGAATGAATCAATTTCTGTAAGCATTCCCAACCTTTTAAATATGTAGTCTGCCAAATCTTTTTTGGATTATATTCAATAATTAAAAAAAAAAACCTCAACCTTTCTCGATGACACCTCTTTCACACAACTCACAAGTATGCAAGCCCTTTGTATGTCAGCTTCAGAGACACTTGCCCCAGAGATAGACAATGTTTTCATGAAACAATATTAATTTGTCTTTACATTTAAATGTATTAGGGTTGCCTCTTTCATTTTCATCATTTCCATCACTATTAGAGTTCATCTTAATGACCTTTATACTTATTTTAAGAAACTGCCAGAAGTAAGAAAAGCTGATTTTTGGCTTAGCCCTGTTGATAGCCAAATATATATAATAGGTGGTGCTGGAGAGGAATTATCTTGTCTCATATGGAAGTGAAATATCTTTTTGTGAGTATTTCTTAATTACTCTGAGGGAAAATAAGTAAGCATAAAATTTTTATTTTATAAGTAGCTAATTGTGCATTTAGGTAAAAACCAAAAAGTTACTCAAATTTTTAATGCATCACTGTAAAGGATGAGAGTACATCCTCAAAAATGGTCTGAGTTCCACGTCTGTTCTTCAAGTGGTATGATCTAATTTAAGGACCAGTGTTTTGGGAGAAGTTTGTGGCTACATTTCAAGGACAGTAATATCAGCACTCTGGTGTCTTCTATTCTGATGAATGGTGATGTTTGCCTTCCACATGGAGCTACATGTCAAGAAAGGCATCATTGTTTTAAAGGAAGAAATTTGGTCTTTTCATGTGTGCAATTTAGGAGCAATCAAGCACACAGTACCTAAAATGATACATTTTCAGCTTAAATTCATGGTCTCCTTTTTCCCTTCCCCTACAAAATCAGGGAAACTGGGTTTCCCTTATCAGATTCTATCTTTTCCTAACGGTACCACCAGAACCTACTCATCTAGGCTAGAAAAGAGGTTCAGTGAATGAGAGATTAGCAACCACACATAAAGATGGTTCAGACTAGAATGAGTTTACTAGAGTAGTGGCTAACCCATCTCCCTCCTGCACATGATTCATGAATCCTCTCCCTACCTCACTGCCTAATGTATTTCCTTCATCATTTTTTAAAATCTGAAACACTTTTTTTCTTGATAACCTTGAGCCTAATTGAGTTCCCATTCATGTGTGTTTGATAAGTTATTTAACTTTTTTGAATCTCGATTTCTTCACCTATACAAGTTGCTGTTTAGCTCATAAGTTAAAATGAAATATTGCATTTTAAAGTTCTTAAATTTTTTGCCATAGTATCCACCTATAAAGGGGTCTACTTCCAATGATATCTTGTTCTCTTTATTTTATGAAGCTTCTTGGAATTTATCATGTCAGCTGTTTGGCATCTATCATAACTACACTTGAGTTATGAGGCAGTGTTACCTTTGGGCACACCGTTTTCTTAACTGGAGTGAGAGTTTCCCAAAGGTAACTACCATGATTTAACCATCCTCAATAATGGCTAATATAGGAGGTCTTTCATGGAAATTTGTAATTTAACATGCTGGTCAATAGCTACTTATATCTGGTCTATAAAGATCTAGAAGGAAAATTAATTTCAAGCATAGATAATTATAGTTGAAACATCAAAGTGAGTTTATGGTTAAAACAGAAATGCAGAAGCTAAAGAAAATAAATGCAGAAGCCAGTGGTGATTTATGATGAACAGTGATCAAAAACTCACTATAATAGGCAACGTTTAAAATTTTATTATTTATTTATTATTGAAGTAATTTTGGTTCACATCATTGTTTGTGTATCTATCCCCTCACATGTTGTTCTCACCCCACACTCATCACAAAGGCACCCACAGTCCATAGTCCATTGTGCTCTTTTACCACCTTGCTCTCAACTTTGGTACTCACCCTCCCTCTCTGATAAAACTGATCTCAGTTCTATAGTGAAATTTCTCAGGTTAGTTCTTAATTTGGCTTTATCTGACCCTTTGTTAAGGTTCTCTATATCCACAAATAAGTGACACCATCCAGTATTTGTCTTCCTCCTTCTGACTTATTTCCCTTAGCATAATCTCCTGCAGCTTGGAATAAACAACTATTTAATGGAGACAAAAAACCTTGAATCCAAATATAGGTGAGAAATGAGTGGTTCTAATAACCAATATGTTAGGCAAGAGAGCCCAGAAAGTGATCTCCCAATTATTTGCTTAGAGAGTCCAGTAAGTGGTCTCCCAATTACTTGCTTTCGTAGATTTTGTCAAATGATAACTATAAAATATGCTTTTGAAAAAATTTCTATTTCCTTAGAACGTTTGAGTTTGCATTATATGTCCTTCTCATAAGTCCGGAATATTTAGTAAGAAATATCTGATTGGAATTATAATGCCAAAATGATTAGAATCAGTGGGTTAATTATAAAAAGCACTGTTATTAGGTTATTAGTTATTATGTTCGTAGTGACTGAAGTGTATTTTTTAAGTGTATTTCATCATACCTCACAAGTATTTATAGATCAAACTTCTTAGCAAGTCTGGCTTTCATGATTTCACTCCACACACTGGGCTTGTACAAGTGGTTATTGAACACCAGCCAAGATGATTCAATTTTTATCACAAGATGGAAAACTTCTTTCAATATGGTTCTATCTTGAGATGTCTGTTTTCTGCCACTGGTTAAATACCAGTGGCATAGAAGGTAGTAAGCATTCATTGAATACTTTAAGATAAGCAGTTCAGGACTGTTTAAAAATATGAAACTTGGGGTTGTGATGAAAAAATACAAGTCTAATAAAATAAACTTACTTATTTCTCTCCTTTACTTCCCACGTATAACTCTAAGTACAGAGATGGGGGAAAAAGAAATTGTGAAAGACCTGGAAGTACACCTAATTAGTCTAATTCTACTATAGTTGGCATTTAGCTCCCTTTTAAAAACACTCCATGGTTTATGCATATTTCTCAGTTGAAGCTTAGGAGATGAGAAAAGATAGGATATTTGGAATGTCATAAACAGGGAAGCATTTCTGTCAAACACATTATTAAAGCTGGAAAAAAATGAAATTGAAAGAAAGAACACCTGCTACTTTAACTCATTTAAAAAATGAATGTTCTTTACTTGCTGACTGGAAATATTGTATTTTCAGAAAAGAGAAAACGCTAATCTAAATGGGAGAAAATGTAATGATTCACTGTACAATGGTGTGAAATCAGAAATATTTTAAATTGAGTATTTCATTTTGTGGAGGGTAGGCATTTGTATATAAATGCTTTTACTCATCAGGTGGTGAATATTTCTTATAACTTGCTGTAAAGAATAAAATCGGCTTGTCACTAAAGATTTTTTTATTATTGACATCTTTAGCTTGTCTTCATGCCAGTAATTAAATTGCTAATTATGTGTTTCTGTTACTGTGGTCATGCTTTTATTACATAATTGCTTCAAGTTTTGCTCAAATCACTAACAATATTTATTTAACCTTTTTGTGCACTAGATAAAATTTAATATATAAAAGCTTTGGAATGAGTTCATCGACTCTGTTTTGATTAGCAAAATCAAAGGAATTCTAACCTTTCTTATAGTTACATGGGTTAGGTCATATTTTCAATGAGATTGCTGATAATTATTAATTTGAGTAATAGCAATCATTTGAAAGACCAACTGATATAGAAAAGAAAAAATATAAAGAAAACTTTTTAAAAACCCAGTGTCCATTGCAGAACAATAAAGCGATTTTTCTTGAGGTGATTGGAAATATAAAATCAGTAATTTTAACCATAATAGGTGCTCATATATTTAAAAAGAACATATTTGGTAAAATTGTGGGTAATTCAGTTCCAGGCTTCCCCTCTCCCTTTGAATGTGGCATAACTTTTATCAGTGTTTCAATGTATTCATGACTTTTTTCTCATTTGTTTATTTTATGCAAACCATCAGAGACATTTTCTCAGTGAAGATTGCCTCTTTATTTTATTTTGAAATATTTGTATATTTATTTCATTAAATGAGATAATGCTTTTTCTTATTAACATAATTTCCAGTACATTAAACATATTTCTCCACAGACAGAAGAGAGGAATCAAATTAAATGACAGCTAAATCACTTGCAGCAATTTCAACTGTAAAAGAAATAAGCGTCTCTGTTTTCTTTGTGATCACAAGATGTGCTGTAAAGGGAAATGAAATACTAAAGAAAGAAGGGAAAACATAAAGAAATAATGACTGACTTATTGCAGTAATACCATTGAGAGGAGAAAAATTCGCTACAAATAAAAGGGAAAATAATATAGTGGATTTGAAAGTTACCAAAATTCATTTCTTATTGATGAGTTCAGTGGAAGCCTAATACTAAGTAAACTGATGAAAAAAAATCAATGCAATAAACTATGAATGATGAAAGTTGAAATAAATACTTTGTGTATGAAGGACCATTATTCTAAACGTCTTTAATTTTTTAATAATTCATGTCTTTATGTTTATATAAAAAGGAAGCCTTATTGCTTGGTGGACTCCAAATGCATGTAAAAAGCATCCACTAGAATCCCTTATTTAGGAATAAGTCCAAATGATATTGGTGACCTTATGATTTTTAGTATCATGTCCTGAGTTTGACAGAATTATATTAGGGGGAGGGGATGAACCCTACTTTTACAAATGGTGCTGACTAGTGATACATGTGCATTTATGCAGCATACTTAATCTCTCAAGGATGAACTGCTTTCCAAAATTACTATTCATTTTAGGACCAGGGAAGGAACAAAACTCAGAATAAATATTTGATGAATGTGTGTATGTATATATGGTATGCTAGGGATATAGTCATGGATATAGGGATATGTGGTATGCTAGGGATATAGTCATGGAACTTTACAACTAAATTCAGCATTGTGATGCAGACATACATGTTCATACCGAAGAGTGTGTGTGTGTGTGTGTGAGTGTGAGTGTGTGTATGTGTATGTGTTTTATGCTGGTCAGATTGTTAATGTGTTCAAATCAGAGCATGCAGGTTACCTGGATCTGTGTATTTGTAGGTGGGCTTATTCACTCATTTTCTCTTTTCACACATCATTAAAAAAAAAAAAAAACTAGTTAATTTAATCACTTCAATCAGAAGGCAGTCAATTTAGTATAGGGGAAAAAAATCACTGGAGCCACTTTTACTGAATTCATTTTGACTGAAATTAGCTTTCTCATATAGTTGATCTCATGACCCTCTCTTCTCAAACTCCTGTCTCTCCCTCACCTACTCATACCCCGAGTCAGTTTGCACCCTGACCAGTCATGCTTTCTAGACACCCCCTAGCCCTCTTTCCTTTGGCTTCCCTTACTCTCCTAACGTGAAAGGAAGCCTTTACAATCTCCTCCTCTCTTCCCACTTACCTTCCTTTCTCCCCTTCCACACACAAACTACTTAACTGACCCACTGGAAAAAAAGAAACAAAAACATACTAAGGCTGTTTTTTCTTTCTTTTTTTCCCCCTGAATTACAGAGATTTGAAATTACTGCTTTGCCGAAAACATCTGGCTGCTGGTGTAGAATGTGACTCTTAAGGTAATAATTCTTTCACTTTTAGAGACCTTTGCACACCAAAGATCCTCAATCCCTTCTCAAGTGTAAACTTGGGGACCATCTCTGGGATTGTTTTCTTCTCACTATGGCACTTTTGTGAGAATTCACAAAATTCTGTAAGGTGCAGTTTTTGGAGGTGAGGGGGAGGACTGGAAAGTGTGTGTGTGTGTGTGTGTGTGTGTGTGTGTTGGGGGGTGCTATGTTAATGTTCAGGAATCCTTTTGTGGGCCCAATTTCGAAACACTTCCTCTTATCTTTCATTCAGAATGCAGGGGATAAGGCAAAAGTGTGGCCAAGTGCAAGAGATTTTGAATTATGCATTAGCTGATAATGCCCCAGAATGCAAGCTTAAGTCAATAAATAACCAGGCTGGTAGAAGGAAGGAGGTCGCTGTGTGGAGGGCACCACATAGGGAGAGAAATAGAGGGAGCCTAGGTGAAGGGTGAAAAGAGTTCACATACTTTTAGCTTGCTCAGATGAAGAATCAAGAAGAGTAAGTTAATATTGAAATTATTGTCTAATGCTTATTTGCTCTCACACTGATTCAGCCAAGATAACAAGATTTTTTTCAGTGTGGGACCTGTGTGTGCAAGTTTGCATCTGTGGTGGGGTTAGCCCTTTTGTGGAAACTTAGGTAAAGAAATTCTAAGGGAGAAATTCATTCATGGAACCTATAAACTCTTAAAAAAGGTAAGTTTTTACACTATGGAATTTGGCAAAATGCATAAAGGGAATGCAGGATTTTCTCTCACCAGTATCCTTTCTTGGTTATTACGTAACAGAAAAACAGTTGAAGTTAAGCTAGTGAAAGAAATGAAGGAATGAAAAAAAAATACTATAGGTATCTTCCTGGCCTGTATACAGCACCACCCAGTGCTGGTGAAAACTGGTTCTTTGATCTTTGCATTACTTCTTTTAGTGAAATAAATCAATGATGTGACAATTCTCTTCAGTGAGAAATTAACCGTGGTATGCGGGTACAGATGTGCACACTCACACACACAATTTAAAAGTATATTTAGTCATATTCCCCAAGGAGATGGAAAGTATTGGGGGTAGTTGGGACGCTAGAAATTTCTTGTGCTTTCCATCATTTTTGTAGTTTGATACACCATGTTGCAGGCTCTGATTAGGCATTCACAAGCTTGTGCTTAGACCTTCTGCAACAGCAAATGCATTTGTTGAGGCCGGCTCTATATGCACACATTCATATACACTTCTACAAATTAAAAATGGATCTGGGAAAACACCCTTCTCCTCAGAGAGTCATATCAAGCAGTATTTAAATTAAATAATTTGCAGAGTGTGGGGAATAAAGCTTTTGTCGCAGTATCTGGAGGTTATCTTCCCTCGGGAAATTCCTGCCATTTAGTCCAATCTGGTGCATGCCAATGAGACAGACATGCATGCATACACACACTAGTAGATAGATTTTTATTTTACATCTAAATTATATTTATTTCTTTGGATTATCTGCCATTTTGTGCTCATATTGAGGGGAAAAAAAAGAGGCAGAACTCTTGTGAGGAGTTGAGGCCATTAAGATCCAAACAAAAGCAAGGAGAGGTTATTAGTGAGAAGGAATGAGGGAAAGCTGACTCCTCCTGGCTTAAAGCTGGTTTTCCACAGCTCCTGGGTGAGCATAGCTGTGACTGGAGTGCGTTTCAGCTCAGGTCAGTGTTTAATTTTTCTCCCACCCCATTGATTAATGGCAAAAGAGGAGACATCTCTGTGATGAGGTAATGTGAGTGGGTAGACCACAAGTAGATAGACTGAAATTAGTTGATTTCATGCTACTTGTCTTGCTCAAACAATATCCGATCTGTCCTGGATGTTAAGAAGGACCGGTTAGAACCTCATGCCGAGTCTCTACCTAACTCATTTCTCTAAGTTGAATGTATTCTTAGCTTAATCCTCTTAATCAGTACACCTTTCCACCTGTGAAGAAGACAAGGTCGATCATAATAAGAAGTGAATGAAATTTTACTAAGAGAGAGAGAGAGAGAGCGGGAGAGAGAGAGAGAGAAAGAGAACATTCTTATCTATATTTAGGGAATATAAAAGTCCTAGTTATGAGAATTAGAATATTTTCAAGTAAAATATTTTTCTCAAGCCTAAAATTATCTTTGTATCCCTCAGACACCCACTTTGATCTCTTTATAAAGTTCTCCATAAAGAAGCCATGAGCTAGAGCAAAATTCCCAGTGAATTCCACATTCCGACTCCCCTGTTTCTCTGGAAAAAAAAAGTGGTGTATTAGTTTGCTAGGACTGCCATAGCAAAATACCACAGACTGGGAGACTCAAACCACTGGAATTTATTTTCTTATACTGAAGATTTGAGATTGAAGTGTTGGCAGGACTGGTTTCCTGTGAAGCCTTTCCCCTGGGTTGCAGATAGCTATCTTCTTCCTGTGTCTTCACATTGCTGTCTACTGTGTGCTCACATGGCTGATGTCCTTTTGTGTCCTAATTTCCTCTTCTTCTAAGGATGCAAATTCTGGATTAGGGCCCATTGCACTGGTTTCATTTTAATGTAATTATTTCTTTAAAGACCTTATATGCAAATATCTGAGAGGGTTAGAACTTCAACATATAAATTTTGGGAGCATGCAATTCAGCTGGTAATAATTTGATTTCCAAAATATTTGGTAGAATGACAATTTTTTCATTCATTTCTGTTAGCTTTCATTTTTTTCTGCCTATTACAACTGATTGAAGGTGCTTTATTAAAGGTGGTAAAGTTTTGTTGCTTTAATCTTGGGGAGGAAGAAAAACATTTACTAAAGAAAACAAACAGATCTTGCCTAACTAACATCTCTTTTTGTGCTAGAATGGCACAGCATCAGGGTGTGTTTTATCATGTCAGCTTTATCATGGGGGTAAAGAGAATACATTTTTAGGTCAGTTCCACCATGTACTAACCCTGTTCTTGAACAAGTTACTCAGTCACTACATGCCTCCCATTATTCTTCCTCTATATCTATTATGAATAATAAATAGAAATGCTTCAAGGGTTACTGGAAGGATTAATTGAGATAATAGGTGTAAAGTGTGTAGCATGGTGTATGGTTCACAATAAGTGCTTGTTAGGCACTGAATGTTTATATCTTCCTCAAATTCATCTTGAACCCCTAAATTTAATATAATGGTATTTGGACTGCCAAATACCTCCTTTGGGAGATAATTAGGTTTACATTGGATTAAGAAAATGGGAAACTATAATGGGGTTAGTGCCCATTAGGAAGAGGAAAAGATAATCCAGCAACTCCACTCTTTGGTACCTACTTGTAGAATGTAAAAACACTCTTTCAGAGGGATATGTGCACTGCTTTGTTCATTGTGGCAATATTGACAATAATCAAGTTATGGAAACAACCTAAGTGTCCAAGGACAGAGGAATAGATTAGAAAAATGTGGCATACACACACACACACACAAACACACACACACACACACACACACACTAGAGTACTACTCAGTTATAAAAAGAAAAACCCTTGCCATTTGTGACAAAATTGATGGAATTGGAGGGTATCATGCAAAATGAAATAAGTCAGAAGAAGAAAGACAAATACTTGATGGTTTCACTAATATGTGCAATATAATGGGATCCTTGGGGATAAGGGTCCATAAAGGGTTTTGTCCCCTGAAAATCTACATGGAGACATAGCCCTGAATTTTGAGAGAGTGTGAAGTAGAAGATACCTTGAAGTGCATACAAAAACAGGGTGTTTGAACTATGTTAAAATGATAATGCCAATGATACTAAGAGCTGTTGTTCACTGAGCATTTTTTTCTGAGACACCATTTTGTGCTTTTATTTATGTCATTTAATCTTCTCCATAATCCCCTAGGATCAATATATTACTTCAAGTTAACAAATAAACTATGAAGTAAAAATAATTGCCAGGATTCAAACCTAGGTTTGAATTTTCATACTGCACATAAAAAAGAATAAATCCTAGAGCTACTCAAAATTGAAACTTTAGAAACCATAACAATATGAATATAAAACAAGATATTACTTTTTATAATTATCAGTTGGGAAAGATGATTCTAAGAAAGAGATTAAAAAAGCTACTGTAAATTTATATCATATACAAAGTTAAAAGTCAAGTGAAGAGCTTTTTTTTAAAAAAATATTTATTCATGCATACAAGAGCTGGGGTGTAGACTAGAGGTAGGGGTGTGAGAGGCTTCACGAGAGACAGAACGAGGAGCAGAACAGTCAGATATACTGAAATACACTGCTGAGGGGATCAGCTGGCAAGACTGGAGTGGTCTGCTATGCCATCTGGGCCAGCTCCCTGGCTGGGGATCCAACTTGCTTTAGTGTCTGCTGATAGTTTCCTGTTGCTGAAAATTAACCCCTTGTGTCACCAGGGAGGCCCTAAGTAAAGTGCTTTTAGAAAGTCTTAAGAAAAATATAAATCATACAGCATGGAAATGGATATATGATATAAACAAGCAGTTCATGGAAGAAATGTGAATGGCTGATAAAATATGAAATTAACCTGACAATGAAAATTTTAAATGAGATTATTTTTAATACATTAGATCGGTAATATTATACATTATGAACAAATTTTAACATCAATGAGCTGTGGAGGAATGGGCCCTGTTCTATGTTGTATTTGAGAAAATAACATGACCATTGAAAGGGCAATTTTTCAGTGTCTTTTAAAATTTTTAATTTACATATAAAGAAATTCCATCTGTAGGAATACATACTGAAAAAAAATTGCATAAAGATACAGTTGAAACATGTCTACCAAGGAATATTTAAAAAATTAAATAATGCATCTGACACAATAGTAAATGCGAAATAAAGGCTACAATAATGATAATTATTTATACTATGGAATACTATATAACCATAAAATAATAAGAAACATAGTTTTAGAAAGATCTAGATATAAATCAGTGTAACATGGAATGAAACAGTCAATATACCTAATATTATATGCAGTTCAATTTTGATTATGTAAAATACATACATATATATATGTAGTTAAATTTATTTATTTATTTTTTAAAGATTTATTTTTATTTATTTATACAAGCACTGGGTACAGTCAGAAGCGCGGGAGGGTGAGAGAATTCACCAGAGCCAGAGCGGGGAGCAGAGCAGGCAGAAGGACCGAAGGACACTGCTGAGGGGAGCATCGCGCGGCAGGAGAGGTCTGCGTGCCATGCGGGACCCTCCTCCAGTGGCCGGGGAGCAGCCGGGGATCGAACCGGCGCTGCAAGGCTGCGGGCAGCTTCGCAACCCCGCGCTCAACCTCTGCGCCACCGGGGAGGCCCTATATGTAGTTAAATTTAAAATGAATACATAAAAAGACTGGAAAGATATCTATATTTAACAGTAATTAACTGTGAGGGACAGCTATTGAGGACAAACAAGAACATTCTTTCATGGTTTTACTTGCATTGCTATATATGTAGTGTGTTGATATGAACCATGGCACACATTTGTTTTTCTTTCTTTTTTTTTTAAGATTTATTTATTTATTTATACAAGCACTGGGTACTGTCAGAAGCGAGGGTGAGAGAATTCACCAGAGCCAGAGGCGAGAGCAGAACAGGCAGACTGATGAAGTACACTGCTGAGTGGAGCAGCGGGCGGCGGGAGAGGTCTGCGCGCCATGTGGGACCCTAGCCCGGTGGCTGGGGATCGAATAGGCACTGCAGAGGCTGCGGGCAGCTTCACAACCCAGCGCTCAACCACTGCACCACCGCGGAGGACCTTTCTTTTTTTAAGATTTATTTATTTATGCACACAATAGCTGGGGTAGAGTCCAGAGATGCGGGGTGCAAGAAGATTCACCAGAGACAGAATGGGGAGCAGAACAGGCAGACTGACTGAAACACACTTCTGAGGGGAGCAGTGGGCAAGACAGGAGAGGTCAGCCTTGTCATGTGGGTTGCTTCCTGGCCAGCCAGGGATCGAACTAGTGCTGCAGAGGCTGTGGACCACCTCACAGTGCGGGTGCCCAACCCCTTGTGCCACCAGGGAGGCCCAGCATACTTTTGTTTTTCATTTAAATTTTTATCAAGTGACAACTCCCTTCACCACTAACGTCACTGAAATTATTATTGACTTGAGAAAGATTATATTCATAAACAAAAAGATATACATGGATTAAAAGGTGGAACACAGTCAGTAGCTTTATAAGTGATGGGTTTTCTTTTTGCTTTTTTATATTTTACTTGCCAAATATTTTGTAGTGAGTACCCATTGCTCCACCCAAAATGCTTTGAATTAACAATCCTAAAGATTGGCTCTCAGGGATCTGCATTTTATGAAGCTCCTGAAATAAATCTGGCAGTAAAGTGGATTTGAGAATAACTGGCAAAAGTGACACATCTATAAAGGATTTAAAGACAACATAGACCTTAGAATTTGAATGTGCCTAGAGAGAGTGATTTTCACTTGGAAATAAATTCTAGAGAACATAACTGTTTCTTTAGCATTTCATGAATATTAATTAAGTACTCCTTTTTGGCTTCCAGATTCTCCATCTACTGTGGTGAAGCTCTGGTGAGTTTTCCACACTTGCTGCATATCTTATACCTCATGCTGCATATGGTGGGAGCTCTAATTCAAAACTCAACATTTATAAGTATATACTTAATTGTTTACTAAATAACAAGTGGGGTGGTTTTAGAAAATCCATGACTGGTTCTCTGCCTCTTCTTTCACTTCTTTTCTCTTTGTTCGGGGTACATCACAGGTTATTGAGCTCTTGAAAAAGAGACATGTTTGTATCTCATATATGAGTAACTTCTTTTCCTGTGTCTTTCACTGGAAAGGAAAGACCAGATGTGTGTGTGTTTTAAGAGAACCCTGAATTAATCTACATAACTTTGAACAATCATGTCTGTCTACCATCATGTCTTTCTGACATGCCATTATGCACACCAAATGTTTGTCCACTTAACAATGAGACACTTCTTTTGGTATTGCCAGGTCTATTGCTATTTGCTTCGAATGTGGTTTCTTCCTGCATAACTGTGGAAGAGGGGTCCATTTCCCTTGCCTGCTCAATAGTTTATGCTGACTCTTTTTGCTTTTGCTCATTATGTGTTTCTTGTCCTGGAGGTCAATTTTTGAGTGAATTGTTGTATCCCCCAATGTCTACTAAAGCAATACTCTTTGGAGAAAAAACACAAAATATAAATGTATGTATGTCCACGTTCCACATTTTGGAAGCTCCCTGAAGCTGGAGTTCTTAAACCTTTGGTCACAACCTATATCCCTGGCTTATTGTCTCTTGACACAAAAACAGCTACAAGTATGAAAATTGTTGTAAAGGAGAAAAAGCTCTTCGATAATTAGAATTCATCTACAACTAGAACATTTTATTAAACATTGTAATCACATGGATAGTCACAAAACCAATCGTGCAAGTCTGTATTTAGAGATTTGTAGACAGAAGACGTAACGTAAACATAGAAATGTTAAACCCACTCATCTGTAACCTGCAAAGAAGATAACAAGAAGGATTCTGTTCTCTGTATGATTTGTGAACAATGCTAAGTAAATATTCATCATTAATATATAATAACTGTTGCTTTTGGCAGTTCACTTTTCATTTAATTTGATAATGTGTCCAGTAAATGAAGTGGTACAGGCTACAGTGTTTTACCAACACAACTGCATATTTTCAATCATTGTTAAATGAAGGCAGCTCAAGGCAAAGCTTTAACCCCCACTAGTTTTGTGTGTGATAAAAAGAGAAGGCGCTATCAATCTTTATTGTCTGTCTCGCTTACTGTAATTGCATGCAATAGTCCACTGATTCTGTTGTCTGTGCTAATGTCAGGAACAGAGGAGAGCCAGATGCTCAGACTTGATCATATGCATCCAGTGGCCACTTTGATAAGTTGGCAGCAAGTCACTGGGTTTGATGATAAATTGTTAACACTATAGATTATGAACAGCTGAACACTGCAAGTGTACATGGAGGAAACTTCTTACCTTGTTTTAAATCTGGCATCATGATGCTAGCTAAAGGGCATGTCATGTATTATTCAAATGCATCTTGCACTGGAAATGTGCCAATGACTCATTGTATCCCTATGAATAGTAAAAGCAACAACAACAACAAAAATCCACAGCAATTTTGAACATGACATTAATAGTCTCTGGATTATGAAAAGCATTTTGAAATACCGTTTAATAGTTTTGATTATCTGATTCAACAAGAAGAAAGCTTCTGAATTGTATTCATATTTAATCTATATTAAATTATGTTTTTCCTGGTCATTTCTGTTATCTTAACTGGTCATGGAGATGTTTTCTAAAAACAAACCAGTTTTTCATTAGTTAAAACCCATGGCAATTTGCTTGTGGAGGGACATGAGTTGGTGCTGGGGGTAAGCAACTTGTAGAAATTTTTGCCAAGATTTCATTTCACATAGATCCTGCCTCTGAGAGAGATGTGACCTAGGCCATACGTGCTGAGTATACAATAGGTTTCATTTTCAGTGAACCCCTGTGCCATTTGTAAAAGTTCAGGTGGTGGTTCTTTAGTCATTGTACATCTATTAAAGTTGTCTCAAAAAGCTGAGCTGACCGTGATTTCTATAACAGAATTGACTAGAGAATGCCAAGTGATTGGCCACATTTTAAATGAAAAATACTAAAACCAATCAAATGAAGAATATTTCTTTACCATTAGAGGAATTGTGTTTGAAGTCTTGATAATTATATGATTTAGTTCCCCTAAAATAAACACATGTAAGAAATACTGTTGATCTTAAGGATTGGGACATCAAAAGCTTCTTGCATAATAGCATGTTTCTTTTCAATAGATGATAGAAATGTTTGCAATCCATTGTGTACTTCTTTTTGTCTATAGTGCCAGTAAACTCAAAAACTCAAATATGGTCTTTTTAAGCTGAGTTATAACTGTCTCTTCTATGTCACCTTCACTGTTTCCTTGTTACTTTATCATGCTTTTCTTGCCTCTCTCATGTTGCAGGATGGGCACATAAAGCAAATGGATAGCAGAGAAGAGAAGTGAGGGAACAAATCACCATGAGGAATTAAGGGTGGAACCTTGAGGGTTTAATTCTGTCACCAGAATAAGGACAAAATCTCTAGTTTTGATTTATGTGGGATTGTAGATGACAATGGGAAAGGCATTTAAATCTCTCTTAGGGACATTTCCTCTTTTTTTTCTTTAAGATATTTATTTATTTATTTGTTTGTTTGTTTGTTTGTTTATTTACTTACTTACTTACTTACTTATATAAGAACTGGGATACAGGCCAGAGCTGCAAAGGTTAGAGGATTCACCAGAGACAGAGTGGGGAACAGAACAGGCAGACTGACGAAATACACCGCTGAGGGGAGCAGCGGGTGAGACAGGAGAGGTCTGCTGCACCATGTGGGTAGCTCCCTGGCCTGGGATGGAACTTGTGCTGCAGTGGCTGGTGATAGCTTGATAGTGCTAAGACTAACCCCTGCACCACCAGGGAGAACCCACTTCCTCTTTTTTTTTTTCTTTGAAGCAGCTTTATTCATTAGACTTCGTAAGAGTCGTAAGAATTTGTAAGATTTTGGTGAGGATTAAATTAATTAATATAATGAAGGCATTAAATAGCTGATAGTTGCTTTCATGGTGATAATTTTTATGAGTTCTAGATGGTAAAAATAGTATACTATGACCAAAATATTAAAATTTACTCCTGGTAGTGTCTGAACTTGAGTTTAAACCAAATGGTGATCTCATTATTTGGTGTACTACAAGTATTAAAAATTCTGAGTTAGATAAGCTACTATATGAGTACATTGGTTTGTTCATTTTATTAAGAGATACATTCCTCATTCCATAAAATGTGTTTAACCTTGTAAAATTCTTTATCTTAGTGTTTTTTTGAGTTATCAGATTTTTCTGTAAGAAATACAAGGTTTGTAAGAGCATATTGCTGGGCTAAGCAAGGTACTACTCTCCTTCACTAAACACTTGAGAAAGAGTTTGACCCAGATGAGCCCTCTCTCTTTCTGGATCTCTTGAATTATTGCTTATTTTTGATTTATGCTACTCAGCTTCCTATGGCCTCAGAGCCTGCTCCTTTCCAGGCTTCTCCACTTATCCCTGTCCCTGTGCAGCCCTTATTTATTACAGTGCATGGGGGCCTGACTGCTGGCTCTTTGCTAATTCCACCAACACACTAATTATGATGGTCATCTAATCCAGAGATTTCCAATGCAATATTTATACTGAGGGCAGCTGTTGTGGCCCCTTTCATTTGACATCTCAACCTTGGATGCTTAATAAGCATCTGAAAATAAACTTGATTCCCATCCCACCCACCTACCATCTCATTCCCCAGTCACTCCTGTTTCAAGAAATATTACCACCATCCAAAAATGCTGAGACCCAAAACTTAATTATTATCCTTGCTTCTTATCTTTCCTCACCCACCACACCAGTCCACTGGAAAGTCCTGCTGGGTCTATCTCTGAAACATATCTGATTCTGCTTGCTTCTAACCTCTCTTTTGCCACTACAGCTAAGCCACCTATCATTCTCATTTATAGCACTGCTATAGCCTCCTAGAGTCTCTGCCTGCCCCCTTACTTTCCTGACAACCCATGGTCCATAAAAGACTATTTTAGAAACACAAATAAAATCATGGTGCCGATTCCTCCTGAATCTCTGCAATGGCTTCCTTTCATATTTAGGATACAGATCAAGATTTTTTGCTATTGTCTGTGAGATTCTACTTTTCCAAAGTCATTTCCCCTACACCTTCATTCCTGTTCTTCTGGCACATCATCCTTGCTTTTACTGAGGGCCTTTGCACAGACATTTTGTCTACTTGGAATACTTTCACTACCTCCTCCATATCATTCAGGTCTCAGTTTAAATAATTTTTTATGTCATAATAACTTGCAATATTTTTTAAATAAAGCACCTACATTGGGGAAAATATAAGAGAAAAAAAGTAAAAACATACCACATAAGTTTTCCCTACACACATCCCCCAGTTTTTTTCACCACTGATTTATTTTCTTTAATGTTTGTCACCACTGATTTCTTTTCTTTATTTTTTTGGTCTGTTTTCAGTATTCCACTACCAGCATGTAAGTTTCATAAGAACATGAACCTTTTTATCTTGTTTACCCCTGAGCATATTGGTTAAGACTGTAGATTTTGGAATCAGATTCACCAGGTTTGGATGCTGTCACTGACACCCATTACTCTGTGATTTCACACCAGAGCTTCACTCTGTGTGACTCTATTTCCCTTGTGAAATGGAGATTATGTTAGTGTCTGCTTACATGTTGTCGTGGGGAATAAAGGAGACAATACACATGAAATATTTATGACAGGTCTGGCACTCAATAGTTTTTATATGTTTCCCTTCTCACTTGCAGTAATGCTTCCATACTCAGTAAATAAGTGTTGAGTAACATATGAAAGATACATAATGAAATTTTCTTATCACATTAATGAATATTTTGGAATATTATCTATTTTAATAATAATTTATAAGAACCTTATAAGATATTTTTTGACCTCAGAAGAATACTTAAGATATTTATAACTATTTCTTTAAAGAAATTTATTGGAGTAACATTGCACTATAATATTATATATATTTCAGATGTGCATTATTATAAATCAGTGTCTGTATATACTACATTAAGTTCACCAATAAAAGTCCAATTTCATCCTTCATTATGCAATTCTATTCTCACCCAGTTTATACACTCTCCTCCCCACTTCCTTTCTGGTTACCACTAATTTGGTCTTATAGTCAAAGATCTATTATTAACAATTATATTGTTATTTAAGTTTCTAAAGTTGCTATGTTAAATCTATAATACATTACTTGATTTTCAGCAAATTTGAAGGTTGATAATTTTATTTTTATGTAAGCATGACTTTTTATTTGGAAAAATTAGAATGCATGTTGAGCAAAATAAAAAGGTATATAATCCTGTTTATTTATATTTGTATTTCTAAGCTTCTCTGTGTACTGTCATGTATATTTTGTTTGCTATTAGCTTTCTTTTATATAGCCTGAAACAAAGACTTGTAGAAGATGGTTTATTTAGGAAGCAATCTTAGAGAAATCACTGGGGTGCTATTGTAAAATGCATTGCTTTTAAGAAGTTGATTTTTTGCCGTGTTTGCTCCATGGATACAGAACTACAATTAATTTTTAAAACTGTTTTCTAACACATTATTTTTTTTAAATATGTATGTATGTATGTATACAAGAGCTGGTGTGTAGGCCAAAGATGTGGGGGGTTAGAGGATTCACTAGAGACAGAGTGGGTAGCAGAACAGGCAGATCTACTGAAATACACTGCTGAGGGGAGCAGCTGGAGAGTCAGGAGAGGTCTGCTGCGTCATGTGTTTAACTCCCTGGCGGAGGATGGAACTCATGCCACAGTGGCTGGAGACAGCTTGATAGTGCTGAGACTTTAACTCCTGCACCACCAGGGAGGCCCACCAGTTACATTAAATGAAAGCAACAACCTTCATTTTTGTTCTAATTTAACATAGAAAATTTTCAGTGTATACTATTAAGTATGTTAGTTATGAGCTTTTAGTGGCTATCCTCCATCAGATTAAGGTAGTTCTCTCGTTTTAGTTTTCTGAGAATTTTTATCATGTTAGTTTTGTCTTCCCGCCTCTGCATCTATTAGAAAGATCATATGTTTTTCCCTCTTTTTAATTCTGTTGATATGAATTTCATTGGTTTATTTTCAAACATGAAAGTAGCCTTTGATGTATTAGCTATGGTGTATTAACAAAGCCACTTGATTGTGATGTTTTAGCTTTTTAAATATATTGTTGATTTATTTTGCTAGAGAATATTTGTGTGTTTATTCATAAAAACTATCAGTCTGTTGTTTGTTTCTGTTTTTGTTTTCTCTGAGAATTTCCTTACAAGTTTTTGGTATCAGAGTTATTTGGGTTCATAAAATGAGTTGGGAAATGATTTATCTTCCTTTAGTTTTAGAAAGCTTTTGTAAGATGTTTTTTTTTTTTAATATTAGAATTCACCAGTGAAATTGGCTGGATCTTCTGGAGTTATCGTTGTGAAAAAGGTTTAAATGAATGTAGTTGATATGGAGCTATGCAGACAGAAAACACAGATTATCTGTTTCTTCCACGTCACTTTGGTAAATTGTGTTTCATAAGCAATTTAACCATTTCTTTTAAATTCTTTAATTTTGAGCACTTATTTGTATAAAATGTTTTCTTAATAACCTTTTATTATCTGTAGGGTCTGCAGTAATGCTCTACTATCACTTCTGATATTGGTAATTTTGTGCTTTTTTTCTTGTTCAGTTTTGTTTTTTTTTTTTAAAGATTTATTTATTTATTTATTTATACAAGCACTGGGTACAGTCAGAAGCATGGGAGGGTGAGAGAATTCACCAGAGCCAGAGTAGGGAGCAGAGCAGGCAGAAGGACCGAAGTACACTGCTGAGGGGAGCAGCAGGTGTGGCAGGAGAGGTCTGCGTGCCATGTGGGACCGTCGCCAGTGGTCGGGGATCAAACTGGTGCTGCAGAGGCTGCGGGCAGCTTTGCAGCCCAGCACTCAACCGCTGCACCACCAGGGGAGGCCCATTTTCTTGTTCAGTTTTGATAAAAGTTTTATTAATCTTTTAATCTTTTAAAATTAAATTTGACTTTCTCACACTTTTACCTGCTTATTTTCTATTTCCTCGATTGCTGCTTTTGTCTTGATTATCTCCTTTCTACTTGTCTATTAGCTATTGAATTTTTCTACGTGCTTTTTGAGTTTGAGCTACTTGTTCTATCAGTTATTGAGAAAGGATTGTTAAAATCCATAATTACGACCAAATAAATTTCTCTATTTCTGTTAGCTTTTGTTTTCGGTATTTTGAAACTATGTTGTTAGGTACCTACGTTTTTTCTCATGTCAGGACTCCCTGATAAATTCACCTTTTTTTTTTTTTTCATTAGGTAGTGTCCCTTTTCATTTCCAATATTTATTGACTTTAAATCTAGTTGCCTGGTATTATGATAACTATACCAATTTCCTTATTCTTTCTATTTGCCTCATATAGCTTTTTCATACTTTCACTTTTAAATTGGCATTATATTTTAACTACATCTCATATATATAAATGTATGTGCATTGTTCATTATTCAGCCTGGCAGTTTCCACCTTTAACTTTTTATATAACTAGCAATATATTTGGGTGTATGTTCATATTCTTGCTGTTTGTCTTTTTACCCTAATTTTTACCCTACTAGTTTTTAGTTTTTTAGCTCACCTTTCTTTCCTTCTTTAGGGTTAATATATTATCATTATTTTCACTTTAATTCATCTATAAGCTCTCCTTTCCCCCCACTTTTTTTTTCAAGGTTGCTCTAGAGATTAAAATATGCAACAGTGGGCCTCCCTGGTGGCGCAGCGGTTGAGCGCTGGGTTGCGAAGCTGCCCGCGGCCTCTGCGGTGCCGGTTCGATCCCCAGCTGCTCCCCGGCCACCGAAAGAGGGTCCCACATGGCGTGCAGACCTCTCCTGCCGCCCGCTGCTCCCCTCAGCAGTGTACTTCAGTCCTTCTGCCTGCTCTGCTCCCCACTCTGGCTCTGGTGAATTCTCTCACCCTCCCGCGCTTCTGACTGTACCCAGTGCATGCATAAACAAAACAAACAAATAAATAAAACATGCCTCTAAAAAAAAAATATGCAACAGAATCTGACACTCAAAATTTTAGCTATTTTTTTTACTTTTAAAATAATGCTAATGAATAGAATATATTTGATAAATATGTGTTCAATAAATGATAGAATTCATTATGTTATGTCTTATGAAAACTTTTGAATTTTGTTTATTTAGAATATTGCTGCATAAAAAGATTTTAAACAAGTTTTTGGTCTGGAAATGGTGAAAATGTGTAAAATATTTTTTATATCTGTTAACAATCATCTTGCTATTTAAATCTCTGAAACTGGTATCTTAAATCTTGATACTTTGTCAACACACTCAAGCAAGTTATCTTGTTCATGCTAAATTATGAATTTACTGTTTTTCTTTATGGAATTTTGAATGGCTGGTAACTTTTCTCTCATTACATAAATAAAACTTGTTGATTTGGTTTCTGTCAGCTACTTCAGTCATCTGCAGTTCTTATGAGGCTAATTCTGTCTTTAGTCATGTCTATTGACTCTTAGTTGTGTCTAAACTCCTGTTTTCTAATTATAAATTATGAAATCTTATTCTAGCATGGCACTATCTTGAGAATCTTGTGCAATTTGGATTAAGAGTGTGTGACTACATATTCCTTTTGCATTCTTTTCTTTTCTTTTTAAAGATTTATTTACTTATTTATGCAAGCACTGGTTACAGTCAGAAGCGCGGGAGGGTGAGAGACTTCACCAGAGCCAGAGTGGGGAGCAGAGCAAGCTGACTGACGAAGCACACTGCTGAGGGAAGCAGCAGGCAGCAGGAGAGGTCTACATGCCATGTGGGACCCTCGCCCACCGACCAGTGATCAACCAGCATTGCAGAGGCTGCAGGCAGCTTCGCAACCCAGCGCTCAACCGCTGCGCAACTGGGGAGGCCCCTTTTGCATTATTTTCTACCAGATGACATAAGGAATATCTGTATCATGGAAAATTGGTTTAGGAATTCTAAAATCATGAGATTAAATTCAAACCACATCCTTCCCCATAAATTTCCAGGGAAAATGCCCCCCACCCTTCCATTCCAGCTCAGAAATGGAATCATCTGTGTCATTTTGTGATAGTGGTGACATTTTCTTAGTTCACTGAGGATGTAGTCCCATAGGGATTCTTATTTTCATGATGGGATGGGTGGAATGTTCTCAGTTCCAATCCATTTCTTCTGAAGCTTAGGACTCATCCTGCTATTTCTGGGTGTATGTTAAAAACCAGGACCCTGGAATCGAGAAGAGGTGGGCTCCATGCACACCTCTATACAATCCTTCCTGGGGCAGTAATGCATAAGCTCTGTGACTTATTTCAAGATTTTCAAGATTTTTATTTAGTTCTGGTCCTCAAGATTTAGTTAGCTTTCTTGTTCACTCCTTTATACATTAAACAGATGTTTGCTACGTTCTTCTCAATATTTATAGACATTTTAGCAGAAAGGAAATTTTGGTTATCTTAACTGTCATATTGATTAAATTATAAATCTCATTATACCTTTCTATATAATGACTTTTTAAAATATTTGAAATTAACTTTATGATTATTTAAATGCAAGGAATAATAAGAACTGTGAACATTATTCAGATCTTGAAGGTTTTGATACATGAAGATTATAATGGAAAGTCAAAAGCTATTTTCATTATTTCAAAATACCTGATATAAATTATTTTCTATAGATATACAAAAAATTGGTGCATGTAAATAAACACTTACGACCTGTGTCTAGACTTTTCCCTAAAGTCATATTATTTCAGTGTGATAACAATGGTTCTATAATGTTGCTAGAACTCTAGCTTTTGTTGACATCTGAGACTAATGGGGCATTCTCATTACAACAAATACTGCTTAAAGTATTTCAGATATTATTCCCAATAACTGTAATAGTGAGAACTTTACACAATTTCTTTCTCATCATTTTCCTAATACTTCATCAATATTTTTAATAAAATATTTTAATAATTTATAACTATTGCTTTATTATATATTATGTCATTTTTATACTATATTCTTTTTCATTGTCTTATCCATACATTTTCATGATACAAATCTGCATTAAAAATACAGGTGAAGGGCCTCCCTGGTGGAGCAGAGGTTGAACGCTGTGCTGTGAAGCTGTCCACAGCGCAGGTTCGATTCCCAGCGTGGCAGACCTCTCCTGCCTCAATTGCTGCTCCCCTCAGCAGTGTCCTCAGTCCATCTGCCTGTTCTGCTCCCTAGTCTCTCTGGTGAATTCTCTCACCCTCCAGCGTGAAGCTAACAAGAAATGTGAAATAAAAATGATCTTTGATCATGTAAATATTTGGGTTCACTACATTATGGCTTTCTGGACCAAGAAATGTGAGCTAGATCTCTTTATCGCCAAAATTTTCTTATGAACTTTGGCGTCTTTACTTCTACTCTGCAATTTAATAAGATTATATTTGTGTCATAGTTGAATTTTTAAAAATTATGAATCTGTCCGCAGCTACTGCAGTGAGGGTTCAATCCCGGTCAGCCATGGAGATACCCACATGCTGTGGCAGACCTCTCCTGTCTTGACTGCTTTATTTATTTATGCATACAAGAAGTGGGGTACAGGCCAGATGTGGGGGGGTTGAGAGGATACACCAGAGACAGAGTGGGGAGCAGAACAGGCAGACTGACTGAAATACATTGCTGAGGGGAGCAGCGGGTGAGTCAGGAGAGGTCTGCTGCACCATGTGGGTAGCTCCCTGGCTGGAGATCAAACTCATGCTGCAGTGGCTGTGGATAGCTTCATAGGTTGCATCTTAACCGCTTGCGCCACCAGGGAGGCACAGTTGAAATTTTAATAGGCATATTTTGGAAACATGAAAGTATTTGCCATTTTCTAAGTTTTCATTGTAGAAATAGAAGATAAAATAATGGAGCAACTTTATGTAACATTGGCCTTGATCTAAGTATCTGGATTTACTTAGCAATTAGTTCATAGTATTGAAGTACAATTAGATAGCTAATTTGCTAATCATTTCTTGCAACTGTAAATATAATCACAGAAACATAGACATTCTATTTTGGGAGGGCTTTAAAGGTCAGTCTTGTTTTTGTTATTTGTTTATATTGTATTTTTTTTAAAGATTTATTTATTCATGCATACAAGAACTGGGGTACAGGCCAGATGTGTGGGAGGGTGAGTGGATTCACCAGAGACAGAGTGGGGAACAGAACAGGCAGACTGACTGAAATACACTGCTGAGGGGAGCAGCAGTCAAGACAGGAGAGGTCTGCCATGGCATGCGTGTATCTCCCTGGCTGGCCAGGATCAAACCCTCACTGTAGAGGCTGTGGACAGATTCACAGCATTGTGCGCAACTGCCTGTGCCACCAGGGAGGCCCCTATTTTGTATGTTTTCAAATTGAATTGACTTCAATTTACTATACTCTATATGATTTAGAGTACAGGTTCATACCTATTTATGTATATGTTGCTGCACTACACCACCACCAAAGCAGCCATGGTACTCTCCATTGGGCCACATTCCCTTTATTTTCCTCACCCTTCCTCTGTCATATCCTCAGTTCCACAGTCAGATTTCTAGTGTTTGTTTTGGTTTAGTTTGGTCTCCTTTCCTTTTTTTTCCCTTTATCTTCCACACATAAGTAAAATCATCCAGTATTTGTTTTTGCCTTTCTGACTTATTTCACTTAACATAATTCCCTTCAATTCCATCCATGTTGCTGCAAATGGCATGAGTTTATCTTTTTTGATTGCTGAATAATATTTCATTGTGTATACATGCCACATCTTCTTGATTCACTCCTCTGTTTGGGGCATTTAGTTTGTTTCCATATCATTATCCCTGTTTTTGAAAGTTAAACCCCCTTATATATTGTGTTCTTGTCAAGTTTGGACTTCAACTCTTGTTCTATAGCTTTGTAATCCAGTTGTATAAGTGCCCCTGACTCTTTGATACCAATTGCACCTACTGGGATAATAAAACAACTTCTCCCACTTTAGAGGGTTCATTTGTCTCATATTCTCCGACTTTTCATGTCCTTGAATCTAAGTCTACTGACCCCATGCAGCACAGACAGCTGAGACCCAACTGTTGTGGAAGAAAACGGGGAGGAGATAGGTGGAGGTATTATATCATTTGGTCTATAGAGTCCTTCTTTAATTTATTTTCTACATTCACTGAGGTAGAGGCAGGTTTCATTAAGAAAACTTAAGTTCATGTTCACATTCTAGTTCTGCTCTAATTTTATCAAAGACTTTCAGTAAACATTGTCCTCACCTTGAAAATATTCCAGTGAGGGCCTCCCCGGTGGTGCAGCGGTTGAGCGCTGGATTGCGAAGCTGCCCGCGGCCTCTGCGGCGCCGGTTCGATCCCCGGCTGCTCCCCTGCCACCGGAGGAGGGTCCCACATGGTGCGCAGACCTCTCCTGACGCCCGCTGCTCCCCTCAGCAGTGTACTTCGGCCCTTCTGCCTGCTCTGCTCCCCGCTCTGGCTCTGGTGAATTCTCTCACCCTCCCGCGCTTCTGACTGTACCCAGTGCATGTATAAACAAAACAAACAAACAAATAAATAACTAAAACATGCCTCTATAAATAAAAAAAAAATAAAAAAATTAAAAAAAAGAAAATATTCCAGTGAGTAGTTTTTTTTTTCTTTTATCACAAGTAATAATTATCTTTCAAGTAGCATATTAAATGTCTACCTACATATTCTGTACAAGACTACTAATTTGAATGTCTAAAAAATTTGAGGTAAGAACTGGTAATACATTTACATTTAAAAAATGCTGGGAATGTGAATTGTTATCCAGGATGGGGAGATTTTGCATAGGTATAATCATAACAGGGATACTACATTGATAGGTTAGGGAGTGATAAACCAGTTTTGAAACAAATACTCATATTATATTCACAGAGAGTATCAGCAGTTAAAAACATGTTGCAATATTTCTGTCTTTTTTACTTTCCTTAATGGATATACAAGACTAATCTGTAGTTACCCCATTTATCTTGTATGTAGAAAACTCTCAAAATACTTTCAAATATTAAATGAGAAACTACAATAAGTCAAAAATTATACTGCTCACCATGACCACTGCTGTGATTTTAAAGGTACTTAGGAAAAAGATCAGTTTTTAAAATGGGCATAGTTTCCCGTGCAAATTCTTCTAACACAAAAGAACAACTATAACATCTTACTTAAGGTTTGAAGGTGACTAATTTCTGAATTGCTCTAAATATATTATTAAATCTTTCTACCATAATGATTCTTTCTATGCAAATTCATATGAAATTATTAAAACTCCCCTTTAAACTAAAAGAAACAGTTACTTTTCTTCATCTCATGACAATGCTTTTCTTTTACCTGTTTGTGCATCTAATCACTTCATCCATCCTCTGCTTTAGTTTTTGAACGGTATTGATAAAAATATCTCTAGATTGTACAAAAAAAACACAATGTGTTTATCAGTTAATAGCAATGATAACTGGGAGAAAACGCTATCCAGTTGCTCACATGACTCAGTATCTATGAGAATTGTGTGGCTAATTTACTGCTGCACCTTGACAGGTTTTCATAGTTCTGTTTAAAGCTAATATATTATTCTGGAGTCACATTTTCTCCAAATACTGGCAAGAAATGAGAAACCCAGGGCTACTGCCATGCCCGTGATAATTAAGTTTTGATAGTGAAATGTGTGAGGTATTAAGAAAATGTGAGTTGATAAGAGAGTTACACATTTTAAAGAGAAAAGAAATGCTGGGAAGGGTGATTTTTTTTTTTTTTGCATGTTGCAAAAATTACCAAAATCTCTTCAGTTCTATTCATCTCTATGCTTGGTAGTGGCAGCAGTGGCAGTTGGGGTGTTGGAGAATTTTTACACTATATGGATATTGTCCTAAATGACTTGTCCCAACATTTTCCATAGCGACAGGGATCCCAATAAACACTATATATGCTCAGATATGTATCCCTGTGCATGTTTTTGATTGAAAACAATACTATCATAAAATACTTGTCTACCCTGCTAAATCAGTATGAATGCATTTATAGCCGTGGGAATTATTTTAATGTTGTTTGATAATCTCTTGTTTTGTTTATACTGAAAAATCATTAACTAAGAAGCAGAGAAAACAAAAAAGCGGTGTGCTAAATTCATATTACCTACTGTTCTTTCTTTTTTCCCATTTTTTTTCAAATTAATCAATTAAAATGCACAGATGTTCAATTAAAACTATAAAAATTTTCCATGGCTACAGCTGTTTTGAAGTTACATTGTTGAAAATTTAACATATCTGGTAATGATTCCCTCTCAGAAGAAATTAAATTAATGACTCTTTGCTAGATTATTTTCCATTTGATAAATTAAACAAAATTAGAAAAAAACCATGAGACTTACACTGCCTGCTACATTTATTAATTAGCATGATAGACTAGCAGATATTAATATGAAAAGGCAACAAAATGGAAAATGTTTCTTATTTTTCAAGTGAAATACCTTCAGGACTGCAGTTTGTCTTATGAGCAAGTGGCTATATGGTATAAATTATTAAAATTTCACCTGTAAATAGCCGACAAGTGACAAATTTCATCATCCCACATAATAGAGATGGTAGAGATGTAATTATGCAGGGCTAGTATACCATTTCTCTTCATGGTTTTGTCTACCCCATACATGATCGACAGTGACCCTTAAATAATAATTAGAGGAACAGCTTTTTTTTTTTTTTACTCAATTGTACTTTTATCTTCAAGGGAATTTGATATTTCTCATTTTCAAGTTTTAGCTTAATTTCTAAAAATATGCACATGCATTAATTTTTTTTTTGGCAAAGCTAGTACAGTCTCATTGCACTAGTCAGGGTTTGCCTGAGAAACAGAACCAATAGAGTATATTTGTATGTATATGTATATGATATATATGTAAACATACATATATACATATACATATCTATCATGCATTACATATTTATATACATGTTGTTGGGATATACAGGGGAATCTCCCACCAATCTGGGGTCTCCTTAGGATGATCAAGCAAACAAATTAACCTCAGATTCATAGAAGACAAAATTTAATTTCATACATATAGAGAATTCACCTGGTTGGTTCTAAATTCTAAAGTAAATGGGACAGACTGGGGCTTTATACCATGTGACAAGGAATGGGATAGTGATTGGGGCATCAAGGAGCAAGGAAGGGTTTTCCCTTGACAAGGAGGTGTTTCATATGACAACAACCTTGCCTAGATGTTTGCTCTGACTTAAGTTTCTTTGATTAAAAAAATGTTATTTCTAGGTAATCTACGCTCTTTAAGTTATGGCACAGCTTTTCCTAAGACCCATGGGACCTGCATTGGCCTAAGTTCCATACATCAAGATGATACATATAGGGAAAAATCCATTCTGCATATCTTGGAAAAACCTGTGTGAACATTTTTTTGGGAGCTGGAATGCTACTATATATATATATACATATATATATGTATATATATATATATATTGCAATCTTGAGGCAGAATTCTTTCATCTCTGGGGAACATCATTCTTTGCTCTTAAAATCTTCAACTGATTAGATGAGATTCACCTACATTAAGGAGGGTAATCTGCTTTATTTATAGTCATGATAGTAAATGTTAATCACATCTAAACAAAACCTCAGCAACATCTAGACTGGTGCTTGACCAAATAATTAGGCACCACAGCTTAGCTAAGTTGACAGATGAAATTAACCACCAGACTCACTATAGAAATTTTAGTAAATAAAGCTAAAATGAAATGGATATTTAAAAAATAGGGCCTCCCGGTGGCGCAGCAATTGAGTGATGGGTTGTGAAGCTGCCTGCAACCTCTGCAGCACCGGTTTGATCCCGGCTGCTGGGCGAGGGTCCCACATGGTGCAGAGACCTCTCATGATGCGCCTGCTGCTCCCCTCAGCAGTGTATTTCTTTTTCAGTCTGCCTGTTCTGCTCTCCGCTCTGGCTCTGGTGAATTCTCTCACCCTCTTGCGCTTCTGACTATACCCAGTGCTTGTATAAATAAATAAATAAATAATAAATAAATAAATAAATCTTTAAATAAAAAATACTTGTAATTAAGCCCCTACAAATATTATCTGCTGAAATTTCAATGGTATAACAATGTATATCCTGAGAATCTTCCTGTTACATTTATATATCTTTCCTTTTTTCCAAAGTTGAGAATATAGTTTTTATTTTATTTCATAAGTCTTTTTCTCTTAAGAGTATAAACACCTTCTCACTTCATTAAGATTTCTTCTGAACTCATATTTAATAGCTGCAATATATCCAATTGAAGGAATTGTTGGACCCTTAGGTTTTAATCTTAGAAGGACATTATATATTTTCACACTTATCCTTTTAATATATTACTATATATTCATTGCTACTTGAAAAATGCACATTTTAAAATTTTTACATTCATTGCTAAATTGCCTTCCGGAAATGTACCAGTTTACAATCCCAGTGGCAATATTCCACAGTGCTGTTTTCGTCCCCCTTTTCACTATTATGTGTTAGAATAAAACAATTCAAATCTGAAAGATTTAAAAAGGACTTTCATTGTTATATTTTGAATTTCCTTGATTTCAGATGCTTAATGAATTTCTCAAATTTCTTGATACTTGCAGATCTTTGTGAGTTGTCCACTTTGCCAGTTTCCATAGATTGTCATCATTTTCTTAGCAAAAAAAAAAAAACAAAACAAAACACAAAAACTATATGGAATATATATGATCACTTTTCTGTCATATATTCTGTAATTGTTTCCTTTAATTTATTTTTTGCCTTTCATTTTTGCTTATATATTTTCTGACATACTAAAGCTATCATTTTTGTTTTTGAGTGATCAACTCCATCAATATTTTCAGTTATGTCATGCTTATAGTATTAAAGTCTTTCATTTATTATAGTCTTCCTACTCCAGCATTATATGTCTTCTGTGCCATTATAGTAATGATTCTCTTCCTTTTTGAAGTTCTGGAATTAAATTTGGTGTATGGTGTGAGGCAGGGATTTTTTTTTTTTCAGTTTACAATTATCTTTGAAATGCAACTTTTTCTGTCTCCTTTTAAACATAAGGAAGGTTGCAAGCAGAAGACCAAAAAGACTGGATATGGAAAAACTAACACATTTTGCATCTGGTGGACTCAACATAGACCACTGTGGTTCTGCAACATTATTTGGTTTTCTATCAAAAAGCAGAGTTAAATGCTAGCAGCAATGCCTGAGGCTTTTGTATATTTGAAGGTATATGCAGAAGGGTATGCAAAGGAGCATGCCTGTGGGATGACATTAAGATTCTGGGAACTTTTCGCAGGGTAACTATATGGTCTTATTAGTTACAAGGTTTTCATGGACTTGGGGATTTTTCTTCATGGACAATGCCTGCATCTTTCCTGCATCAATGATCACACTATCTCAAGGAGTACTACATTATATATTTTAAACACAGGGGTATTTATGTACTAGGGCAGAATATATCCACAGACAAGAGGATACCAATAACCAAAACTTGGATTCAAGTGAATAATTTGAAGCAGAAAATTTATGATACCATTCCCTAGAACAGTACACTTTGTGGCCCTAATTTAATTGTCATTCTATTTTTTTGTATCCCCATGGGAAATGTCTTCCATAGATTTAAAATTGTAAGTTATTGAATAATCTCTTTATAATATATACTAGTGAGTAGCATAAATATTACTTAGATATTTTCATATTTCCCCACTTTTAAAACTCTTATTACTCTCATCATTGTTGTGGGATAGGGAATGTGATTTGAAATTTTAAGTGAGCCACATTAAGAGTCATGATTTCTAGAAGCAGGCTTGGTATGTTATGTATATATTTCATAAATCCACCAATTTATTTTAGATTTGTAGTTTCTCCTTTTTAGCATCACATTTTCAGAATTTTCTTACAGTTTTAATGTGATAGAACTCATTCATATTTGCAGGTTTTTGTTGTGTATTGTGCTCTTCTAGACTTCAGTATTTTAGGGAATGGGTATTGGGATTTTGCATTTTATCCAGTTCCTTGAATGATTTATATAGCCATTGAAAGTTTGAGAAACAATAGACTACTATCTGGGTTTAGAATTAGTATCTTTTGGGAAAACTTCTCATGGAATATTATTAAAAAGATACCTTAAAGTGCCTAGAATTGTGGTGACCCCTGAGTAGGCATGGCACGAATGTACACTGCTTATTTAAATTGGGTAGTAAGAACACTTGACAAATGGATGTGCACTTGGTCTGTTCTACATTTGTGGCTATTTCTAAGGAAGTTTCCATTTAAATACATAGATTTTACAATGTATGCTTTGTATTACTAATCGCTATGAGCTTAACATTTAGAGGACGATGTTTATTGACTTTTTGGTGTGAACAGCTCATCACTCTCCTAAAGATTCAATATTCTGAATGTTCCAGGAATATAAAAGTCCATGAGTACTACTTACAATAGCTAACAAAATTGCCATATATTTGCACAGCTGTTAAATGTTTGTCTTAAAATTTTTAAAAATAGTTCAGGTATATGGAGTTATTCAAATTATGTTAATATTCATAGGTTTATACCAAAATAAGAAGATGCCACCTTGTGGTACAAAAAAAGATTCTTATTTGTGTATAATAAGAATTTGGTTGACAAACCTATTTGAATAAACAGGAAAAGCAGCTGAAACACACATGCTCATAATCAAGTGTTTTAATTCAATGACTATGTCACAAATAGAAAGATGCTTGGGGAAAATTACACAGAAGTGTGTTGTTTTATGAAAGCAGGGATCTACTCAGTGGCATACAATAGCGACATAGAAATTAAAATGCAGCCTGTTGATGAAGTTTAATATGGTAAATTAAACTTGGTACATATTTTTATAATGGAGTTTTGTTGCATGTTTAAGAATGATGGCTTTATTTTGTTCCTTTAGGTAAAAATAAATTTTTATTATGAATTAATTTTAATGAACATATAGTTTTTATCTGAAAAAACATTTATGTATATTAAAATAATGTTTAGTTAAAAAGGCAACGATTACTTGAAGTGATTCATGCACTATGGCATTTACTTATGATGATGGTTCATTACATCAAATTATCCTAGAATTTCAAATAATCAATCAAGTCAGCCTTAAAAACCATGTAGTTCAATATTATCTGTTTTGCAGTTGTGTAAACTGAGGCATAGAGATGTGGTGTGAATTGTTCAGGATCCCCCACCTCCTCAGCAGTTGAGACTTTTTCTTTCCCTGTGTTCCTTCTCTTGTATTGAGAAGCTTTGTTTCTCAGAAAAAAGAATAGAATACATTTCTCCCCTCTGAACCTTTCATTAAATGTTTATTCTGTTGTACTTCTCCATAAGCATTTTTATATTGCCATTTTCTCCTCTTATTAGAATACTTAATATAGTTCCAAATAGTGCATAATTGAAAACAGTTTATCATATCCATTTTTATTTATTAGTATAATAGTATCCCTGCGATCTGGTGGCAGGAAAGTACTACACTATTTTATTGTAATTTATCCCATTTTAAATGTTCATTTGGGTTTATGGAATTGCATTATACTTTTCAGAAATACATTTTCAGAGTTTGTGTTGGGAAAAACCTCTAATATCAGAAAATTTTGCAGAAACCATATTGTAGTATATTGCAAATTCCAAACTGAAATGGATCGAGCTGCACACAAGGTCTTATCCATAGAAATTTGTCCATGACAAATGACAAAGGGAAGGTACCAGCAATTCTTGTTATGAGGAGCAAGGGAACATTAGGTGGGTGGATTTTTTCATATAAAGCATCAGAGATAGAATTTTATTTAAATAGAATCTTGAGGAATAAGAAGAATTTAGATAATTAGGTGGCAGTGGGGGGCATTCTTGGCAGAAATGGTGTGGCTCAAGGCTTTTTCTTTCTGGACATAGTGATTAGAAATTTGCTTAGAGATAGGGGGCTTACAGAAGGGTAAGACTAATGAGGGCATTAAATGATGAACTAAGGATGTTTCATTCTTTTCCATATAAAATGAACTTTTGATTAAGAGACTGACATCAATGAACTGGCAATATAGAATGAAGATTATACAAAAAATTGTGTTTTTGTGAAAATAACAAAGTTAAATGTGTGTGTGTTGTTGTCCCTTAAACAGATAATCTTCTATTCTCAGGTATACTTTGATTTGCCAGCACCATAAAATAAAATATTCTTATGTAATATTTTCTCTTTCTTATTGCATTTGTCAGAAAAAATTCAATGGGAATGTTCATATTTTCTTTCCAATGGTTCCCCTCTATAGGATGACTGCTGCATTCCATTCCATTTGCAGATTTGCTTTTTTTTTTTTAAGATTTATTTATTTATACATACAAGAACTGGGGTATATGCCAGATTGTGGAGGGTGAGAGGATTCACCAGAGACAGAGTTGGGACAGAACAGGCAGATTGACTGAAATACACTGCTGAGAGGAGCAGCAGGTGAGTCAGGAGAAGACTGCTGCACCATGTGGGTATCTCCTTGTCTGGCCGGGATCAAACTGTGCTACAGAGGCTGTGATAGCTTCATAGTGTGGTGCTTAACTCCTTGCACCACAAAGAAAGCCCTGCGGATTTGCTTTTAAAATAAATAAAGTCTAGGAGTGAGTGCCCCTCAGTGTGGTAGTAGAGTGTCCCAAACTTTACATGCTCTACAGCTACTATAAGCAGAAAATCAGTTAACTCAATGATGGCCCTGAGTGGGCTGAAGGATCTAAAGAATTTCTTTCTTAAAAATATCCTGTGGTAGGGCCTCCCTGGTGGTGCAAGGGGTTAACTCTCAGCACTATGAAGCTATCTGCAGTCACTGCAGGATGAGTTCTATTCTGGCCAGGGAGCTAACCCACATGGTGCAGCAAACCTCTCCTGACTCACCCACTGCTCCCCTCAGCAGTTTATTTCAGCAGATCCGCCTGTTCTGCTCCCCATTCTGTCTCTGGTGAATCCTCTCACATACCACTCCACCCTGCACCTCTGCCCTACGTTCCAGTTCTTGTATGTATAAACAAATAAAAATAAATTTTAAAATGTCCTGTGGTAATGTAACTTGCAGTTTGTATCTCAAATTGTTAATTTCCCCCTGGGTGGAACTCAATTCAATATGTATATAATTATGATATAATTTATTGGGGACAAATCCACATTATAGTAATATAAGCAATTCAATTGGTGGTAAAAGGAGGTGAGAATACAAATCACTAAGGGGAGGCTATAAAGACCAGTGGGGAAGCAGATTTCTTAGGGTCTGGAACTTTCCCATATGTCATCTTGTGGGGAGGGCAGAACCCCTAGTGAGTGTTACCAAAAGTAGGAGACGGATTTGGAGATCCATAGGCAGGGAACCCAAAGCATCTAAGACTGTCTTAATCTGGCTTCTATGCTTATGCTGCTTTCAGAGTTGTATTATCGGGGCCATCCATTAGTTTTATTTTGGGCTTGGTCCCTACACTATTTAGGTTTTTATCTACCCTTGACTCCCCCTGTTTGCCAATGTGCTTTAGCTGACAGCAATTCAATTATACCCATTTTCAGATCAGTTGTGATCATTCTATCATGGTGGGACCCTTTTTGCCAAATATTTTTGTTCAAATCCCCAGGAGTTATGAATATGTTAGGCTATGTGGAAAAAGGGGATTGCAGTAAAAGATGGAATTAAGTCTATGAATCAGTTGACACCAAGATAGGGACATTCTTCTATATTACATGGGTAGGTTCAATTTAATCATAGGGATCTTTAAAAAAAGGATGAGGGCTACAGAAGAGGGGGTCAGAATGATAGCAATGTGGGAAGGACTAAACTCACCTTGCTGATTTGGAAGAGAGTGGGGGCCGCAAGTCAAGGAAAGTGGGCAGCCTGTATAGAAGGCTAGAAAAAACATCTGTCCCTAAAAGTTCCAGAAAGAGATGTAACCCTTTCTGGAGACCTTGCTTTTAATCCAGGGAAAACTGCCTAAGACTTCTTGCCTTCTAAGATGGTGATTTTTAACCTAAGTTGGTGATAATTAAGCACAACAGCAGTAGACACTAATACAACCACAACCAAGAAATAAAGAACTACTCATAATGGTGATAAGGATGATGATTCTCTTCTTCTTCCTCCTCCTCACATTGTAGTTATCCTTCCTTCAGTTCTTACTACTTGTTTTTTTATTTTATTTTATATATTTTTACATCATTTTTCATTTTTGCACAATGTATGCATTTTCATCTTGGTTATATTCCCCATACAATTCCTGCCTCCCTTATTTTGACCATAATCCCTCCTCCTTTCCTACCCCCCCCCCACCTTACCGCCACCATAGTTTGTCTCTGGTTTATAGTTGCTTGTTGATTTTGATTTTTACTTTATTATAATTAGTCTTTTTCCTGATCCCTTATTTAGGTTTTCTAGATTCCTGCTATGAGTGAGACCATCCGGTATTTTTCTTTTTCTTTCTGGCTTATTTCGCTGAGCATGATCCCTTCCAGTTCCATCCATGTTGCTGCAAATTGCATGAGTTTATCTTTTTTGATTGCTGAGTAACATTCCATTGTGTATATGTACCACATCTTCTTGGCACATTAAAAAAAAAAAAAACACTAACTACAACAAATGTTGGTGAGGATGTGGAGAAAAAGGAACTCTCCTGCACTGCTGGTGTGAGTGCAAACTGGCCCAACCACTATGGAAAGCTGTGTGGAGATTCCTCAACCTGCTAAAGATGGCGCTTCCATATGATCCAGCAATTCCACTCCTAGGTATTTACCCAAAGGACAAAGAATCATTAATTCAAAAGGGCACCTGCAACCCTATGTTTATAGCAGCACTATTTACAATAGCTAAGCTATGGAAACAACCCAAATGCCCAAAAATAGATGACTGGATCAGTTCTTACTATCTGTTAAGTACTTTACAAACACAATCTCAACCAGTTCCTACTACCACCTCATTAGTAGGTATTCTCCTCAGTTTGCCTGATAAACAAAGGCTCAGAACCATTTAGGGAGAAATTGCCCAGGGCCTTAAAGTAGTTTTAATGTGGCAGAGACCAGATTTATCTTAGATAAAAGCCTCAGTCTGGGCCTCCCTGGTAGTGTAGAGGTTAAGTCTCGGTGTTATCACCACTGCAGCCTGAGTTCCATTGCCTCACCAGGGAGTTACCCACATGGCAGCAGACCTCCCCTGACTCTCCTGCTGCCTCCTCAGCAGTGTATTTCAGTCAGTCTGCCTGTTCTGTTCCTCACTCTGTCTCTAGTGAATCCGCTCACCCACTGCACCTCTGACCTGCACTGCAGTTTTTGTAGGCATTAATAATTTTTTTGAAAAGTCTTAAAAAAATAGCATTAGTCTGTAGGAGTGGTTGGAAAGTGAACATGTTGATCTTTGGAGTTATCATCTGGCTTGAGTTAGGGCTTCTTACCTTTCTGTTTAGACTAGTGTCTGGGACATACTACATCCTTAATATAACTTGTCTAATTATGATTAATTGCTATTATACAACACCGATGGCACAGTAAGAGTAATCATTGTCATAGAAAGGTGATTGTTATGTCATTATTGCCACATCTATTTTATTGTGCTTAACTACAAGCTATAAGGTTTTCAAACTTTATTTTACCTTGAATGTTGGCTTTGGGAATTTGTTGAAAAGTCATTGAGTCTCTACAATAAACTTTTGGTATTTCAGAATTTTCAGGAAATTTTCATTATCTGAAATGAGAGCATTTACAGTTTTTCCAAACTGCTGATTCCATTGACCAGTATAGGATATCATCTACCTCTGGTCATGGATCAGGGCTGCAATAAATGTATTCTGGGCAGCCAATTCCAGGATGCATTGAATGTGACACTAAGTGAGTTCCCAAAACCTGGGAGCATCACATATCAGTCCCTTCCCAGTCAACTTTACTTTCTACAATATTCCTTTCTCCTTGTTTCTCTCTCAGCTCTTTTTCCATGTTTCCTTCATCCACACCTGCTGCTCCCCTCAGCAGTGTACTTCGTCAGTCTGCTTGTTCTGCTGTCCGCTCTGGCTCTGGTGAATTCTCTCACCCTCCTGTGCTTCTGACTGTATCCAGTGCTTGTATAAATAAATAAATAAATAAATAAATCTTTAAAAAAAAAAAAAGAGGGCCTCCCCAGTGGCGCAGCGGTTGAGCGCTGGGTTGCGAAGCTGCCCAAAGCCTCTGCAGCGCCGGTTCGATCCCCGGCTGCTCCCCGGCCACCGGAGGAGGGTCCCACATGGCGCGCACACCTCTCCTGCCGCCAGCTGCTCCCCTCAGCAATGTACTTAGGTCCTTCTGCCTGCTCTGCTCCCGGCTCTGGCTCTGGTGAATTCTCTCACCCTCCCGCGCTTCTGACTGTACCCAGGGCTTGTATAAATAAATAAATAAATAAATAGTTAAGCATATTAAAAAAAAAAGAAATATTTTAATCAACCCTATGTACCTATCAGCAAGTTTCAATAAGTATCAACATTTTGCCATTTTGTTTCACTTGTAACCCTACTTTTTTCTTGCTGCATTGTTTTAAAGAAAATCCTAGACATTGGTATGGTAATATTAACATATGTTAGGCTATACGTGTGTATATGTATGCACATATGTATGTACATGTGTGAATATGTATGCAAACATTTGCATTTTCAACTGACTGGGGAGTCATTTAGGCTTGGGAAAAAATATTTGCTGTTGCAGGACATATAATCAGATTATATTATCTATATTATTTATGCTTTTGATAATTTATTATACTTCCCAACATGGATTAGTATATTATCACTTTTTAAAATATACATGGATCATCAGTGGCAAATGAACCTTTGTAGAGTAGGAAGCGCAATGTTATTACCCATACTAGTCTAATTCTCCACTTTACCATTATTATAATAGTCCAATCTTCCATGTCCTCACATTCTTCATGATCTGTCCAAGGTGTCTTAAAATCTATCGTACCTTTGTTTATGACCACTTTTCATCTCATTTCATTTAATACCTTTGAATGTTGAGTAACAGAAAAAGGTTCATGGCTTCTACATTTTAATTATCATAACTTAATATTAAACAGCTTTCTTTCACTCATTTTTCTGCTTTCTATCTTAAAAACTACATAGTCCAAAGTTAATATTGCTGTTTCTGCTTTCATTTAATTTGTATTAGTTTGAGAAGTCTCTTCTCACTCTTTTATTTTTAACATTTACATGGACTTTCAAATGACAGATATCATAGTAGTAGCACACATCTATTTTTTTGACTCAATATGGTAGCTTTCCAACTCTCCAGTTTTCTCAACATTGATGATTTTTTTTTTAATGGTCATTTCCCTTTCTATGTTTTCTTGATTCCTTCAATTTTTGGATCTCTCTCTCTTATTTTTTTGTTACCTTTGTTTTGAAGGCTGATGTTTAATGTACTATACTTTCATTTTCTCTAGTTATTAGGAAAGTAGGTGTCATGATACTTAATTACTCATTCTCCAAAATATCTAACTTCTGTTTTTCAGAATACTAAAGTCAAGAAAGAAGTAATATCTTTTGATTTCCACAAGGAATATTTTTTGTATTTCCTTTCCCATTCCCACCTCCCTCTTCCCCAATTTGTTCATATCAAGGGGGATGTGAGTCACTTAGATTGGTATTAGACTTAGATTGATATTATAAAATCATTTTTATGTCATTATCCATTATTTAAAATATTTTTGACATTTGCATTCAAATTTGAAAATATATTTGCAAAGCTATTTAGGGCTAGCACTAATAGTTATTCAGGGCTTATCACTAGGTTATATATGCTGACTTTCCTATTCATGAGGTTGGTAATGTTGATTCAAGTTTTAGTTGTCCTTTAATTCTAACTTATTTACCTTTAACCATGCATTGTTCTTTCTTTTTATGGCATATTAAGGATGGTGAATAATTTTCTTAAAATTTTTCTAGGTTTCGGGCCTCCCCGGTGGCACAGCGGTTGAGCACTAGCTTGCGAAGCTGCTCACAGCCTCTGCAGCGCCTGTTCGATCCCTGGCTGCTCCCTGGCCACTGGAGGAGGGTCCCGCATGGTGTGCAGACCTCTCCTGCCGCCCGCTGCTCCCCTCAGCAGTGTACTTCCTCAGTCTGCCTGCTCTGCTCTCCCCTCTGGCTCTGGTGAATTCTCTCACCCTCCAGTGCTTCGGACTGTACCCAGTGCTTGTATAAATAAATAAATAAATAAATAAATCTTTAAAAAAAAATAAATGAATTTTTTTTCTAGGTTTCTACAACAGCAAGGAATAGCTAAAACTTTTGTTGTTATTTTTTAAATTTTAAACTTATTTATTTTTGAGGTAACATTGGCTTACATTATTGTTGGTATTTTGGAAGTACAGGATCCCCTTCCCTCAGATTTCACCACCGTGGTGCACCCACCAACAATTCACCCATTGTCTATCACTGTAGTGCTTTCTTCCCTGTTTGTTCTATCCCCCTAACTCTCTCCCATTTCTCCCTCCCCTGCTATTGCTTCAGTTCTATAGTCAGCTTTTAAACACTATTTTTTAGCTTATCTTTGCCTCTTAATTTGGTTTCTTTATATTCCATATATAAGTGATACCATCTGGTATTTATTTTTCTCCTTCTGACATTTCATTTAAGATTATCACTTCAACTTCCATCCATGTTGCCACAAATGACATGAAATTTATCTTTTTGATTGCTGAGTAATATTTTATTGTGTAACATGCCACATCTTCTTGATCCAATCATCTGTTTTGGGCACTTAGTTTGTTTCCATAGTTTGGTTATTGTAAATGGTGCTGCAATAATATTTTACCATATTTAATCATGGGTCACTTATTGTTTTATTTCTCCTTATATTCACTCAAATAAAAACTTTTTTCCAACTCTTTGTTTTCCATTTTTCTTTCTTAGATTATTCTCCACATAATGTTAGATAAATTAATGTGTTCATTTTCCCTCCTAGTTTCTAATGACCAGTTGATATTCACATAGGGTGATCTTGCTCGACTCTTCTATTACCTCATCCACTCACCAAAAATAATGAGATTAAATGAAGCTTTGAATATCAGGATTGTTTGAGAGCAGTACCCTTCCAGTTCTTTCTTCTTCACTTGTGGATATACTGTCTCGCAGGATGCCAAGCATTGTTAATTATCCTCTCTCCCCTCTTTTCTTCAACTATTATTTTATTATTCATTTTATTTTTTTAAATTTTGTTTTTATATTCCCCATGCAATTGCAACCCCATTATTTTGACCCCAATCTCTCTTTTCCCCACCCCACCCCATAGTGTGTCTCTGGTTTATAGTTGTTTGTTGATTTTGATTTTTTCTTTCTTATAGTTATTCTTTTTCCTGGTCCCTTATTTAGGTTTTCTAGATTCCTGCTATGAGTGAGACCATCCGGTATTTTTCTTTTTCTTTCTGGCTTATTTCACTGAGCCTGATCCCTTCCAGCTCCATCCATGTTGCTGCAAATTGCATGTGTTTATCTTTTTTGAAGGTTGAGTAATATTCCATGGTATATATGTACCACATCTTCTTGATCCAGTCATCTATTTTTGGGCATTTGGGTTGTTTCCAAAGCTTAGCTATTGTACATAGTGCTGCTATAAACATAGGGGTGCAGGTGCTCTTTCAAATTAATGTTTCTGTGTCCTTTGGGAAAATACCTAGGAGTGGAATTGTGGGATCATATGGAAGTTCTATCTTTAGTAGGTTGAGGAATCTCCACACAGCTTTCCATAGTGGTTGAACAAGTTTGTACCCCCACCAGCAGCTATTATTTTCTGAGAGATTTTCTATCTGAATAGTATAGAAATGAGTGGACAGGAAGGTAGTATAATATTGTTCTGTCTGAAAACCAACATCCGTTTTGAACAGATTGACTAAACAATTTCTTGTTTATTAGAGGGTCCAAATTGCTGAGTGGCGCTGTGAAACAATGGGATCATAAAAAACAAAACAAACACACAAATAAAAACACTCACTGCTCTTTCAAGGAGGTGAACTTTTCTGTTTTATGAGGTGATACCTGAATAGGCTACCAACTGTTTTCTCACTCTTGTTGCATCAACCTTATAATACTGGCACTGGGTTTCCTGCCAGACTTAGTTTTATCTTTAGTATCTTTCATATGTATGGTATTGATGACCGGGAGATTCAGGGTCAGGGGATGGTGCCCACATGTCATTTTATATCAGAAGTCTTCTCTTGTCTATATTTAATGGTTATAAATAATGAATACATTTGTCATGAGTACTTTTCCTTACTCATTTTAACAAAGCCTAGGACAGGTTTTCTTAGGGATCAATTAAACTGCACATTTATTATGTGCTTTTTTGTAATATGCTCAATACTTATAGAATAAAAAATAACATTTGCTCCAGAGTATCCTTGTCAGGGCTATTAACAGAATAAGTTTGAAAAAAGTCCATGGTTCACCAGAGTCAAAAACACTTTTCTCCTTGAGAATTGGAGAGGTCATACAGAGGAGTGTTTTGGGGTAAGATATTCAGAGGCTGCAGTAGAGACATCAGGGCGTCTGAGGCAAAGGTAAAGCAAAATAGCATGAGATCAGGAAGTGGAGATGGGGTACAAGTGATTCATCTGAAGATGTTTGTGAGGCCCCCATTTTTGTGGACAAGTAGCGTGGAATGGGAAAGGATGGATAGAAGGAGATCAATATTAGAGCATTTCACATCATTTAGGGCAAGTAAAAATGGGAAAATGAAGTCAAACAGCAGCAGTAGGTGTGGAGGGAAAATGGTAGATTTATAAGCCTAAAGTGGAGAGATAGAGGGCGAGGAAGGAGAGGAGTATGTGATTTGAAGATTGGTTCTTCTGATCTGCCAATCATGCCAATCATGTGTGATCAATGGTCAAAGTATATACATTCATATATATATATGTGTGTGTGTATATATATATATGTGTGTATATATATATATAAAGCATTTGCTTTCATCATTTGCAAATCATCCTTTTGTCTGCATTATGTTATTACTTATGTGTTTGAATTGCGATCAAATATGTCTAGTTATTTTAATATATTATTTTTGCAATTTTACTAATATCTTTCTTATTGTGCCAAATAGTCGCATTTCTAGTGATAGGAAAACTAAAGCATAAATAAGATTTGTCATATATCTCGAGGAATCCCTGATAGGCCTCGCTAGGGAACTAATCCTATTTTTGATTTCCAAGCAAACACTCTTTTCACTAGAATTATCTGCTTTCATGCTCAAGAAAAGTCATGTAACTCTCTGAAAACTTATGATAATTTATAAGTTAAAATGGAAGTCATTTTGTACAATTGTTTTACTTGCAGCAAGTCCTAGTTCCAATGAATATATTTCTTTTATCTATTTCATATAGGTGTGATTAAAATAAATCATAAGAGATACAAAATAGAATTATTTCCCTAAAGTTTTGGGGAAACTAATATTCTATTCAGAGAGCCAAATGGTGTTATCCAAGTGAAAATATTATTTATCCCCCAAAGGAATTTCTACCTATTACCCACAATTCAGTTACATAGATTTGCTTCTCATATTTGAGTTTCTTCCTCAATATCATTTATCTTTTATTCAAGTGAAAAATTTCTTAATCTATATTACTGAAAAGTTTTTTTACTAATGGGAAAGTAAACAGTAAAACAAAAATCCTTAATATACACTAGAATTGCTTGAACGACTTAAAGTACTCATTTTATAAACTCATGATACATTGACAGGTTTCTGAAATGGAGAACAAAAATCTCCATTTGTTCTTGTCAAATAATTTTTAGACAGGCACTAGAAAAAATATATAAATATAACCAGGTTTAATAACTTGGTGATGTGCATTACAAGAAATGACATTCTTCTCACATTCTCACTAGAAGGGTAAAGAATTTTAGAAAAGACTTAAAATTGAACTGTTATATTTATTCTAGAAATTAATGGGAAAATGCTTAGTGATGTACTTCTATTAATTTAAAAACATACTGTTACCCATTATATAGTATTTGTTTTCAAACATTTAAAAACTCTAATAAAGTTTCTAACACAATTGTAATCAGCTCCCATCAATATGCAGAGTCTGGCTTTCATTTCCCACTCTGCATTGAGAGGAAGCCCTTGAAGTATTGAAGACCAAGCTGCACTTGAAAATGGTGAGATTGATTTGTGCTTAGATCTCTTCTATTTCTCCTCAACTTTCAGAACATGCTTTCATCGCATAAGGATGCTTTGGAATTTGAATTTTAACATGTAGCTGTGTGCATTTAGGCATGCAAAGACACACACTGTATATTATTTTGCTTTTACAGTAATTATTTTCATTTATGAAATTCTAAATTCGATGTTAAATATTGAATATTTTGGTTAAGTGACAGCTTGTGCTCGCTTTAGGATATTCCTGCTTGATAATTATTCATGAGAAGAACAGCTGAAAACAAACTAGTTATACACCTTGGCAAATTACTGTGATTGTGATTCTGTGAAATTTCCCCATGGCCATGTGACTTTATTATAAGTACTCTAACAGTGCAGATGTCCAGAATGTTGTCGTTGTCACAAATGTTATTCCTACATTCAAAGTTTTGAATTACTCTTTAAAGCTTCAAAGAAAACGTGAGGAAAGAGCTGAGACATGCAATATGTATGATAGAGCATATGCAGCTCTTTCCCAGGCCTGCCCTCCCTTGGCTTGGGGTGGGCATGGGCTTATATACCACATCCCTGCAAAATACAAAAGTAATAGCTTTTGGGTGAAATCTAGATATGATGAAAACAGTTCCTATTAGATGTTAAGAAAGAGGAAAAATAACCTTAATTTATCATCCTTCCAAAAAATTCAGCCGAAAATCAAATGTTATTTCCCTACTCTCCTTCTCCCTTTCAGTTCCTTCCCCATATGGTTCCTGAAATGTTCTTCCATTTAAATGGATTTTAAAACTCATTCCTTATAGTTCCTAGAGCATTCATTGCTTTTGAGAAAAAAAAAAAAGAAAAACATTTTAGCATGTGCTATTTTTGTTATTCTAATTAGCAAAAACAGCTGGTCCTGTGCAGCTCAGACTGTAGTCTTTTTCAACACATTGTTCAGAATTTTTTTCCTCCTCTTCTGTCAAGCTACAGGCTACCACCTCTCCTCTTCCCACACAATTCAACCCCCAAAACACCTGCACACACAACCTTAAATATCACCTACATCTGCCATGAAAGGAAAAGGGAAACAGCCTCTCCTTCCTGGTGGCCAGGCAGGGCACAAGCTCCAAATCACACAAAAGGTGAATGAAAGTCACTCTCAAGGTATTTACTATCTCATCGATTTCACATTCACCAAGCACTTTACTCTGTTGTCTCAAAAGTGCAGCTATCTTATAGTTTTTGTTTTTCTTCTTCTTCTTTTTTTAACCTCAACTCCTCTGGCAAATGGGAGTAGCCTCTTATAGAATCAGAGATTGAAAAATTGGATAATCAAACCTTACTCGCAATTTGGTATCTATCAAAGACATGTGACTGCCAATGATCATTGAAGCTGATCAAAGTCACACTCTGTTGCCATGGCAATGAATCCCCATTTTGTTTATATGGAGGGGTACGCACCACAGGAGAATAATGCTGAGACGAATTAAATTTGTGTTGTTGAGAAATTAACATGCAGGATGCTCAGGAGTGAGTCAAGTGGGTGCTTATCACTGTGTGTTTTTTAAAACAAGAGAGGTGGTGAGGATAAAACATTATCTATTGAGAGTATCATTATGGAAGAGTCCAATAAAACACTGAAATGTCTCAATAGTGCATTTCTAAGGTGGAGTCCAGATATGAGGTAGTAATTTTTATTTGCTTTTGTTACTTGCATTTCCTGAACTTAAGTCTCTCCAAGCTCTCTGGCTTTTCTTCCCTTTTCGAAATTTAAAAAGGATTACAAGAGGATACATCTTTCAAGTTTTATATTTGTTTTGCCTTTGAGCTGGAAACAGTTCTTAATCCAGTACCATTAATCTTCCAGGGAATATATAGTATGATTAGTACATTTTAATTTTCAGTGATTCGAGACCTCCCCTAGCCAAGTTTTAGGGCTAAACAAAGCTTTTTGTGCTTTTAGTTTCTAAGATATCATCTGGTCATGAAAGTGATAAGTCATTAAAATTTTTTCCCATGATTTTTTTGGCACCTCATACTGTCTAAAATTTTTATAATAAATTATAGTATCTTCTTCAAAGAAAATACAATAGAGATGGGTTATTTTAACTTTTTTTTTTTTTTTTTAGTTTCAAACACTAGCATTCATTGCCACCTAGTCCATTCTTTCTCCATACATGTTCTCCTGCCATTTTTTTCTCTCTCATCCTTCCACTTCTTCTAGCCTCCATGTCAAATGTTTGCACTATAATCCCATCCACAGGAGCCCTCATTTCCCGCTTCTCCTGCAGCAGTGACTGGAAATCATTTACTAGCAGTTTCTGAAATAAACAAGACTATCATGTGCCCAAATATCAGTGTCTTTCTGTGCCCTTGTTATTTTGGCCTCCTGCCTTTTTATATTTTTCTCATTACTATTCAAAATGTGAATTTTACAAATATTTGAAGTGACTATCTCTTTCAAGGCTATGCTGACTTGTAAGATAGGATCCCAGTCTGGAAGTTTATAATCCTGTTATAAGGAAGGGGAAACTTTTCCTCACTAATGGTCTCTGTGTTAGTGCTTCTGCTCAGCCCCTGGTGCTTTTATACCTTGTTGAATTTTTTTTTTTAAGATTTTATTTACTCATTTTTGCATAGAAGAACTGGGGTGCAGAGCAGATTTGTGGGGTTAGGGCCAAGAGGATTCACCCGAGACAGACTGGGGAGCAGAACAGGCGGAGCTACTGAAATACTCTGCTGAAGAGAGCAGTGGGCGAAACAGGCGAGATCTGCTGCATCATATGCAGGTTAGCTCCCTGGTGGGGCATTGAACTCAGGCTGCCACGGTGGGCCTGGGACATCTGGGTAATAGTGCTTAGACTTTACCCCTTGGTCACCAAGGAGACCCTCTGGTTGAATCTTTGTAGCACTGAGATGAGTAATACCCAAGTGAGAAAACTGACTCATAGAGAGGGACATGTGATGGCAGCCCACCCCTAATGTCTGCATGCCCTACTCCAAGAGCTATGGTTTTGTTTTTCTCTACTTTGGGTGATCACACACACACACACACATACACACACAGTAAAATATATGTTATGTGAATGTTAATGACAATTTCTGCATCAGAAGTGAAAAATAAGGAAGAGGACTCTTCAAACCAGCATGGTCAAGGATAACTGTAAGGAGGAAGTAACATTTGGGTACCTAACTGGTGCTTTACCTGTGATGGATCACAGCAGAGAAGCAGAAAAACTTCCCCTTTGACACGTAGGTGCATTTCAGAATAGAAATGAAATCTTTGTGGGTTTTGTTTTTCATTTCTTTTGGCTTCCACATGAATAATGTTCACTCATAACTTCCAGCTAGGGGTCTTGCTGTTTTTTTTTTGTTGTTGTTGTTGTTAAATTTATACCTAAATTTCTTATCAATGTAGCTATTCTAGAACAGGATATGGTGGGTAAATATATTCCTGTTTTATGAGCTATAAAGCCCTTGGAACACACAATCATTGTTAGTCAAATTAGAGTAAATCAATGAAGAACAAGTACAGCCAGCTTTCTATAATTCTCTATTGTATATGCTAATCAAGGTCAGGAGAAATGAAATTCAGAAAGAAGTCACTAACCACTGCTTTAGAGTTTATTTCAACTCCTTCTTCAACCAAGCTTTGATGACCTGCTAACATTACAAATCTCTTTTATGATGGTTGGAGGTGTTATTAAAAAAACAAACAAACAAACAAAAAAAACAGAGTCTAGAAGTAAAAAAACATGCCAAAATGCCTTCTAGATAGAATAGAGCCAGGAAGCAAGGAATAATAAGTTCCTCTACCAGCACCTCATTTATAGCTCTTGCAAGGCAATGGTCCAGCATGTCTTCATTTCCTCATCTATAGAATGAGTGGTCATATTGATGGCATCACTAGAGATACTAGCAAAGAAGTATTGGGTAGTTCCCATGGCACTTTTAACTGAGTAGATATTGCAAGATACACCCTTGCAATAGGTTGATGGAGGTCATTTACAAGATAATAGAAATTATCTTGCCAGCTCAAAGAGCTTTCACCTGGGATCCTTACCTTAGAGATGCAAAAGCCCACTTTGCCTGGTTCTCTGATCAGCAACCGCTCTAGCTCTCCCTGACTGAGCTTTGAGCTGATGGAGTACCTGCCCTCACTGTGGCAACCTGTGCACTAAGGAGTGCCTCCACGTTGACCTATTCTCCCACAGGAAGATTCTTTTTATTTCTAAGATTTATTTATTTATGCATACAAGAACTGGGGTACAGGACAGAGGCATGGGGGGTAAGAGGATTCACCAGAGACAAAGTGGAAGACAGAACAGGCAGACTGACTGAAATTCACTGCTAAGAGGAGCAGCGGGAGAGACAGGAGAGGTCTGCTGTGTCTTGTGGGTCAGCTCCCTGGCCGGGGATCGAACTCATGCTGCAGTGGCTGAGGACAGCTTCACAGTGTTGTGCTTAACCCCTTGCATCACCAGGGAGGCTCTTTTAGTGCACCACTTCAAGGATCATATATTTGGAATTTTTTTATTTGAAATATGTCCTTAGAGGCTCTTCCCCCTCCCTCAACTTCTTCTTCCTCTGAGAATAAAAGCGAAGCTATTCAATTTAGGAAATGGAGTTCTTTCAGCAAAATAGTGCATATTATTATCTGCTGGTCAAGTGTGTTTAAACCATTTAATTCATATATTTGGTTAGGAGGAAAAGAAAATCTGGTCTGCATCTTCCAGGAAGTGAGTTAATCAGCAGGGAAACAATATCCTTATTATTGTCACTCTCAGGTTATCTGACTAGTTGTCAGAACATATTCCAGTCCTTTGTTTCAGCACAAAGAACATTCAAGTCACCACCTGAACATTTTCAGGTTCTTAAAATTGGTGTAAAGAAGCAGGGAGAATTTCTTCTGCTTCGTTTTGCTTTTTGCATATCTTGGGGAATTTTGAAACCATGCTCTCAAAATCAACAAGAAAATGTGACCAAAGTGAGTCCTTTAGAGGCCAGAGTTCAATGGTTACTGGTTAGTTCCAGCCTGGCCAGGACCCCACCCATGACCCTAAAGAGATTTGTGTGCATTTGAGGTTTTAAATGTACTTTAAGACCTTAGGCAAGACAATTCAGGAGCAAGGAGCTCTAGCTCAGCCTCCCTGCGTGTAATTTGGGCAGCCAACTGTGTGGCAGGTTAATGTCAAAGTTGTGAATTTATCACAGAACTTGGTCACCTTCTCTCTTCTTTCCACAGTGGGTGTTCTAATTAACAAGGGCATCAGGTCCTTCTCTCTTTATACTAGGAGCCCTGCCATGGGTTTCATCTTGATGAATTTTCACTTACTGAGTGCACATCCAAATAGTTTGGGTGTTCAGTAAATGCTTAGTTGTTAAATAGATTTTTTTGCAGACATGAAATTTCTTGAAATATACTTGCATCATCAGAATCTAAGTTTTTGTTTCTGTCTACCCCTAAGTTCCTGAGTGGCTTTTGCACCCAGTGCTATTTTTATCTAACATAGGGAACAAACACATAAATAAATTCTCAATTTGTTGAAGTCCAATATTATGGCATAACAACTGGATTGGACAATGAACTCAACTTTTGAATTTTAGCAAGTGGTAATAAATGGATTGGAAGCTGCTGCTTGTAGAAATGAACTCCTTCTGTCACTCTGTTTCAAATTTCATACTAAAAGAAAAATTATTTTCAGGTATAATCCTTTGCCTGGAGCTTTCTTTTAATTTATTTGAAATGGTGGTATCTTTTCCTTCTTCCCACTAAAGTTCTATATCTATTCAAGTCTAGAACATTGTAAACAGTTGCAATTACTTAGATTGTTTATGATTTTCAGGTTTTAGTATATTTTTAACCTGTAGGAAGCCAGCAAATATTCCCTTTCTCAGGCAAGGAGAAATATTCTTTCAAAGCAAATGAAAATGTCAGTGAGGTTTAATTTATTTCTTGAGAAATAAGAAACCACAGGTAACTGCTTCCCTCCTCTACCCTCTTTCCCCTCCTATCAACTTCTTTCTTTTGCTTAAACTAAGATTCTAGATTAAAATATTATATATATATATAAGGACCTAAATAGGAGATTCTGGCTTAGCAAATCATGACAAGGAAGTCAACAGACAAGTCTGATATAGACAGGCAGATGACAATAGCAATCCCCCCAATTCCCCAACCCATACACATGCAAAGCCCTAAGCCAGAAACTCTTTGTTTTAATCCTAGTCTAAAAACCATAGAAAGATTAATCCCCCCCCCCATTATTTCTCCTGTGGGAGTAGGAATCAGAGAAGTTTAACTTATCCAGCCATTTTGTAAAGCAATCGTGGTTTCCGTTTGCCTTCCTGGATTCACATTTGTGGAATGGTTGCAATATTCCATATATTTGAGGAGATGAAATAGTTCACATTGGCCAATTGTATTTGATTTCTCATTAGAAATAGGAAAGCTCACATTCTTATTTATTTTTAAAGTATTTTGTAGTTTTTGCTGGATAGTTCCTTCACCTCCTTTATTAGGTTAATTCTGAAGTATTTGATTTTTTTTAAAGATTAATTAATTTATTTATACAAGCACTGGGTACAGTCAGAAGGACGGGAGGGTGAGAGAATTCACCAGAGTCATAGCAGAGAACAGAGCAGGCAGAAGGACCAAAGTACACTGCTGAGGGGTGCAGCGGGCGGCAGGAGAGGTCTGCGCGCCATGTGGGACCCTCCTCCGGTGGCCGGGGATGGAACCAGCGCTGCAGAGGCTGTGGGCAGCTTCGCAACCCAGCGCTCAACCGCTGTGCCACCGGGGAGGCCCACACATTCTTATTTATATAGAGCTATCATGCTTCCTTCTGCTGAGAGTTACTATCAGCAGAGAGAGACAACTAAGGTACTGTCTTAGAGAAAGAAATTGAAGAAAGTGGCCTTGAAGTTTATTCCTTTGCTTCTATGAACTGTATAAGATGGTAGATATTGAATTTCTTTGGCCTTCACTTGTCTGATCGATGTAATTGATATAATATTTTATGGATCAGAAAATCAAAACTGGAAAAAGATCGGCCTTCCTGTTCTTTCCAGATTTGTGTGCAGTTTTTTTTATGATGGGCAAGCACCATTAATCTCAGATTTTAGCTATGAATCAAGATTTCTCATGTACTATAATAAATTGAGGCTTCTTGCTAGACAATGAAAGCTTTATTTCAAAAAGCATTTCAAAATTCTCAAGAGGGAAAAATGTACTTTTTCTTGATAGTTATTAAATAACTGCAGTTACTAGATGAGCTCTGGATGTTACTTGTTTGCTGGGTTGGTTTCTGTTGTCCGTTCATCTCATTTCTGGTCTTCAGGTAAACAGTACGTGGAGTAAAACATCATTTATTTCTCCAGTTATTGCAGCTAACTTTTGACTATCCAAGGATGGACTTGCCATAGTTTTGACATGCTAATCAATCATATGAAGAGTTAAAATAACTCGTTCAACTTAACTATGGTTTCCTTTCATTTCCCTCCATGCTCATGAAACATGTAATCCAGTTGACCACTTAAAAAAACAGGTAATTACCTAATTACCCTTCCACTTGATGTGACTGTATAATAAATTGTCCCCAAATTTACTAGCATTATTTGTTAGGCTTATTGATTCTTTGAGTTAGAAATTCAATCAGGACATCGTTGAGATAACTTGTTTCCATTCCTCAATATCTATGGCCATAGCTGAAAGATTCTAAAGTTGGGGACTGGAATAATTTTTATATTATTCCTGGCAGTTGTCATTCACTGCAGGCTGAAAACTGTCTGGAGCTATTAACCAGAACACCAATATGTAACCTCTGCCTGTGGTTTGGGCTTCCTCATACCATGGTGAGAGAACTGGGGAGAAGCTGTAACTTTTTGACTTTGGCAGCCACACTTGAATGGTAATAGTAGCAATCATTTATTGAGCATTTAGGATATCCCTGGCATTGTACTAACACTACCCACTTAAACAAATTAAGACAGACATAATTATCACCCATTTTTCTGTTAACAAACAACTTAGGAAAGTTGATTCCTTATTTAAGTTTGCACAACTGGTTGGTAAAATATCTTGATTCACACTTTGCTTTGTTAACCTGAGGGAACTTTGTTTCCCTACTAGGTTAAACTGTTCCCCCACCCCCTCCAAGAACTTGTTGTGGTGTGTCTGCAGGAAGATATAAGATTCATTTATAGTCATTGTAGTATAAGATGAAATTTGATAAGTATCATTTAAAAGGCAATAAGAGCTAGGAGAGCTTACTTCTTTGTGGAATAATTAAAGGAAAGCATGGAAGTGGCGATTTTTGAATAGGACTTGAACTAGTAGAATTTTAATAAGTGGAGTTGGAGATAAAAAAGAAAATACAGATGTTGGGAAATTGTTACAGAAGTGCATAAAGATATTTGGGAGAGTGACATTAGAGAGAGCTATGGTAAATTAATAAGACAGAAGTCTGAGGTGTGGATTGAGTCCTTATGGTAAGAGATCATAAAGTTCAAGTAGGAGTTGAGTAAGTAATGATGAGTGGTTGAAGGTGTTTGAGTAGGGGAGAGACATGGACAGAACAGAGCATCAGGAAGAGGAAACCAGATGGGCTATGTATGATGGTTTGGAAATGTTTGAAGTCAACAACACTAGGTGGTTTGCCATAATCTGGAAGATGGTGATCAGGGCAGATATGGGACTGGTGATGGGAATTATAATGAGAGAATGAAATGTATTGGCATTTCCATAAAAAGCTTACTATAGGTCTGGACAAAAAAAGGCATTTATTATAGCTATATTTCTCACCAAATGACCAGTTGCTCAATTAAAGTACAGTTGCCTCTTCCCTGGAATGCTCTGTTTTTATTTTATTAAGTCATGGTCTCCAGGGACCCTGCTGAGCAGCTGCCTCTAATTTGGAATTGTGTTGTCATGGCTCCTGTTGAGAATGCTCTGCATTTGGAAGTTCATTTTCTATTGCGTTTATTTCGATTAAATGCTTTGCTATTAGACTTCTTACAAGTCATACTTCCTGAATACAAAGTCAGAAAATAATATGAGCACTGAAAGTGCTAAATTGCTGGTCAGTGTTGTTAGGAGAAAAAGGCATAAAGGGATAACAGTGCATGTTGTAAGCAATTTCATAGAAGAGGTTTATCCAATTTTTGCCCCAGAAACAGTGCAGACTTTTTTTAAAAAAAAAGAAATGATGTGCCTCATTCATTCTGTTAACATTTCCCTGTCCTCATGCCCCTCAAGGTAGGTCTGTGCACATGGAGAGGTTAATATTAATATTGCCTTTTTACAGCTAAATTATCTGGCTCTAGAACCATTCACAGATTCTATTAAAGACCCCTATGGAGGATTGCTTCTTCAAATAGGCATTTTAATTCACCCGGGTACAATAAGGTGTTACCTTCCTTTCATTAATAAAATGGGAACTCATAAAGAAAACCAGATTATCTTGAATTTATGATCAAGTAATTTTGTTTCTCTTAGCCTGGATAATAATTGTGAAACATCATTTTCCCCCTTCTTTCTTTTTCCCTTCATACACTTCGACATTCTTAATTTCTCATGTTTATTTATCTTTTTTATTTTAATTTGACAGGGAAAGCTATCTAGGACCCCAGGAGGCAAACACTGTGACTCAAGAATTGGTCCTTTCCATCTTCAATTTAATGAAATAATAAGCCAGTAATTGATTTATATTTATATTTACATTTGCCTTACAAATTCTAGGATTTTTGTCACCTTTATTGTAATTCCATAAGTAGTCACTAAATTACTTGCAACAAACTCTATTTTTCCTTTACCTACCCAGTGACTGACTGCTTTATTATAGTCTAGAGGCTTTGTTCTTCCTTTTAGTTTCCCATGTCATTTTTCCTCACTTAAAATTTTAGTTTCCATTTAAAATTGTTAATGAATTTTTCCCCTCAAAAATTTTCTATATTTATCAACAGATAATTTGCCCCAAACAATAGCTCTGCACCTTTTTGCTTTATTTTTTAAAGATTTATTTATTCATGCATACAAGAGCTGGGGTACAGGCCAGAGGTGAGGGGGATGAGAGGATTCACCAGAGATAGAGAGGGGAACAGAACAGGCAGATTGAGTGAAATACACTGCTGAGGGGAGCAGCGGGCGAGACAGGAGAGGTCTGCTGTGCCATGTGGGTCACCTCCCTGGCTAGGGATCCAACTTGTGCTGCATTGGCTGCAGATAGCCTCATAGGTTGCATCTCAACTCCATGCGCCACCAGGAAGTCCTGCCTTTTTACTTTCTATATAAGTACTCTGAAGAAGTTAGGCTTCTGGCCTTATTAACAATTTAGGGGCCTCCCTGGTGGCTTAGCGGTTGAATGCCTCTGCAGCGCTGGTTAGATCCCTGGCCACTGGCGAGGGTCCCACATGGCATGCAGACCTCTCCTGCTGCGCCCGCTGCTCCCCTCAGCAGTGTACTTCGTTGGTCTGCTTGTTCTGCTCCCCGCTCTGGCTCTGGTGAATTCTCTCACCCTCTTGTGCTTCTGACTGTACCCAGTGCTTGTACAAATACATAAATATATCTTTAAAAAAAACCAAAAACATTTAGGATACAATTCAGAATTGGAAGGGAAACAAGCTAGGCCTCTGAACATTCCAGTTGACCTGAAATACCAAAAGCATGGAAATTTAATTTCAGTATAATTTGGGTAAGTGCTAATAATAGTCACCTGGTAGTTTTATTTCTTGGTTTCAAGTCTCTGACAATGGCCAGTGCTCATTAAGTGACTCGACCCTTCAGAGCCTGTTGCCACCTGCCTCTTCTGTCTCTCCAGAAATCACCCCCCACCCCCACTCCTCAGAGTTCAGCCATCTGGGGCTCATTCAAGAGTGAGACATCTGCTCACTATTCTGCATAGATGCCGGGCACTTTTCGCTCCCCATACCCCGATTTTGCTGCTTCTGTCTTGGGCGTGTCCAGTCCTAGGTCCTTTCTCATTCACCCGGTGAGTTGCTATTTATCCTTCAAGATCCAAGTCAAATAGTGTTGCTCCTCTGCTGTGTTTTCTGCTCCTCCTTAATGGAAAAGAAAACATTCAACTTCCCAGAGTCCTTTGCATTATAGTATTTTATATAATCACAGTGTAATACAAGGTTATTTTGATTTGTCTCTGATCTAATACAAATCCTTCTAGTATATGAAAATATTTTATTCTTTTTCATTTCCTGAGTCCCAAGAATTAGGCACATACACATGCTTGGCTATCTATAAAGGTCGGCTGAAGAGAACAAGTGTGATGGTGAAGATTATTAATTTTTCAGAAGTGGTTGGGAAGGTTTCTCAGAGGAGTTGCACATTAAGTAGGGCTTGAGTGATGTGTGAAATTCAGCAGACCTCCTACAAAAAGGCTCTGGGTGTGTGGACAGGGGGCATCACAGCAAAAAGATCTGTGTCTGTAGACTTGAAAGGGCCTGGCCTGGTTGGAAATTTCAGATAAACCAGGGCCTTTAGAGTTAAGCATGCACAAGAATGGGGATGCAGCAGCAGAGCAGGCACACAGTGGGGCATAGGGATGGGAATGGCGTTATATTGTGACAGGCTTCTGAGGGTGAGGGTTTCATTCTCTTGTGCAGGTTTTTGAGGCGGTGTGGCAACCATCCAAGTGGATGTGGTTATATGGGTGACAAATGGACTTGGAGGGCCAATTGATAAATGCCAGCACATTGGAGGGAGAGACCGAGGCTTGCTAACCTGGGGTCTGGGGGTGTTCATCATTGCTAGTACTCCTGGGCCTGAGAAGTGTCCGGGTTAGCTTTCTTCTTTGGTCCTTAAGGCAACATTTTCTAACACTGACTGTCTCAATGGCTCTTCTACAATCTGAGTTTATCCTTTATGCCATCTCTGTTCTCTCAGCTTTGGCTATCTCTAGCTTCCTTGCAGTTCTTTGAACCACCAAGGAGATTCCTCCTGAGGGAATATGTATTTGCTACTCCTGATGCCTGACCATGCTACCTGCCAGTCTCCACTCAGGGAGTCTTTCCCCACTGACCTCAAGTAGCACCCCTGGCAGTCACTGTTCTACTTTGTAGCTTGCTGTATTTTCAATCTTGGTCCTTACCACCAACCTGTATTCATTGTGTGTTTTCACTGCCCTGCTTCCCTGCTCAGGATGTAAACTTCAAGAGAGTAAGCACTTTGTTTTATCCTTTGCTGTATCTCAGCACCTAGAACTATGCCTAGCACACAGTAGATGTTCAATAAATATATATTTACTCATTTAATGAGTGAATGAATATCACTAATCTCACTGTTTCTGAAATTTCCACCAATGTAAAAACTGATGATCAGCTTCTAGACTAATATTTTCTACCTCAGGAAATAGAAAATACAGTAATATTTACCTGGTACCAGGGTATATTGGAAGGGATTTGAAGATGTCTGTGTGGCGGGTAGTGCAAAAGAAGGCAATTAAGGAAAGGAAAACCAAACATTGGAGAAAATATTAAAGATTGAATTTTCATAAAACTTCCAAATAAATATTTTGTATTTTTATGAAATTGTAAAGCCACTATTACTTCATGGCGCAGTTATAACCTATTTGCCACATACTGAGGTGGGCTATTCCCATTATCTTTCCCCATTGTGTCTGGATTTAGGATTTTGGCTGTGGGGCAGGATGTGCTGCCACTGTTGTGTCTGTATCCGTACCCCACAACTTGCTCTTCCACAGGACTGGCACAGTCCAGCAGTGTAGAGAGCAGGACTCTACCAGGCTATGATAACAAGGACTCCTAATATGAATTGTCTGCCTTCACTAGCATGATGAAAGAGAAAGTAAGTGATGTTTGAGAAAGTTGGCATGTTGGAGGCCTCTTCTCTTAACCGCAGCTGAGCAGCGCCATCTGCTTAGGAACAGCCAATTTGTTGTTTGTTTTACACTGAGTTTATTAAAGTTACCCAAGGGAGAGTAGGAGGGGCCTTATTTAGAAACTTGTTTCCTTGAAAAACCCACATGATTTAGTGGAGAGAACACAAGGAAAGCCTTCCCAAGATATCGGCTCTGGTCCCACCCATGGCCTGAGCTGTACCATCTTGTAAACCACTAAGTTCTCTGAGCTGGAGTGACCTCAAATGCAAAATAGGAATAATGCCTTTCCTGCTGTGTCTCAGAGCGGTTGTGAGAATCACATCACATCATGCTATGGCAGACTATAAGTGTACCGTATATCTCAGTATGTTATTTTAAAAAAGTATTGTTGTTAATGTTGGCTTTATTTTATTTAAAGGTTTCCATTTAAACCCAGCAGAGCTCTGCTGAGTAGAAATTAGATTTGCTATTGTAGATCATCCCATTGGGATGGTTGGTTGCTAGGTTAATTCTATGCATGTGAGTGCATATGAGAGTAAGTTCCTAAAAGCCTTGGTCCAGGCTTCCTTATCCGGAAGCTTCAAAAGCTACTACATCTCTTACCCATTAAAAATGAAAGACTCCTGAGTAAGATGCATGTTCCTATTTTAAGCCTGACAACTCGTTAAGTTATGTATTCCTAAAATGAACTCACTGACATCATGACTTGTCTACAAGTGTGGAAATGCGGATCTAGTTATACATAGATGAGCAATCTTATTCAAAGGTTATCCATTCTTCATTGAGGCTATTTGCACATTTCTCTTTTCTTCTAAGGAATTAGAACATATAATAAAACTTAATTACTCTCTTGCTAAAAACTCCAGAAATAAGTGGAAACTTACTTTGTTAGTTTCTTTTCAAACACTGACATTTTCCAAATACAGTTGCATTTAATCACTGAAATGATCAACTTAGTCCCATTCTCATGTAAGAAGAAGGCTTTGTTGTAATTCTTGGATACCTTTGTTTTGTTTCTTAAATATTAAAGAAACTCAAAGGCATTACAAATATATTTCAAGTATTGTACTGCTAATTACTGGGAAGTTGTTTGCCCTGATTACTGGTTTTTAAATATTTCTGTTTGCTTCATGGGCATTTTTCCTCCTTTATATCTCAAGGAAAACTTTCTTATATCAACTGCTCAAACATTGAGACAAAGAGTGTTTTTTTTTTTTAAGTTTCATTTATTTATGCATACAAGAACTGGGGTACAGGCCAGAGGTGTGGGGGGTGAGAGGATTCACCAGAGACAGAGTGGGGAACAGAACAGGCAGATTGACCTAACTACACTGCTGAGGGGAGCACCGGGCAAGTCAGTAGAGGTCTGCTGCACCATGTGGGCTGCTCCCTGCCTGGCCGGGAATCAAACTTAAGCAGCAATGACTGCGGGTTGTTTCGTAGGTTGCATCTTAACCCTTGTGCCACCAGGGAGGCCCCGAGAAAAAGAGTGTTTTTATTTTTTTTAATTTAAATTTTATTTTTATATTCCCCATACAATTACAACCCCTTTATTTTGACCCCAAGCCCTCATTTCCCTGCCCCCCACCCACCATAGAGTGTCTCTGGTTCATAGTTATTTGTTGATTTTGATATTTTCTTTCTTATAGTTATTGTTTTTCCTGGTCCCTTATTTAGGTTTTCTAGATTCCTGCTATGAGTGAGACCATCCGGTATTTTTCTTTTTCTTTCTGGCTTATTTCACTGAGCATGATCCCTTCCAGTGCCATCCATACTGCTGCAAATTGCATGTGTTTATCTTTTTTGAATGCTGAGTAATATTCCATGGTGTATATGTACCACATCTTCTTGATCCAGTCATCTATTTTTGGGCATTTGGGTTGTTTCCAAAGCTTAGCTATTGTAAATAGTGCTGCTATAAACATAGGGGTGCAGGTGCCCTTTGGAATTGATGTTTCTGTGTCCTTTGGGTAAATACCTAGGAGTGGAATTGCTGGATCATATGGAAGCTCTATGTTTAGTAGGTCCAGAAATCTCCACACAGCTCTCCATAGTGGTTGGACCAGTTTGCACTCCCACCAACAGTGCAGAAGAGTTCCTTTTTCTCCACACCCTCGCCAACATTTGTTGTTGCTAGTTTTTTTAATATGTGCCATTCTCACTGGTGTAAGATGGTATCTCACTGTAGTTTTGATTTGCATTTCCCTGATTACAAGTGATGTTGAACATTTTTTCATATGCCTGTTTGCCATTTGCATTTCCTCTTCAGAGAAATGTCTTTTTAGCTCTTCTGCCTATTTTTTGACTGGATTATTTTCTTTGTTGTTGTTGAGTCTCATCAGCTCTTTGTAGATTTTTGTGATCAGTCCTTTATCATTAGTGTTGTGTGCAAAAATTTTCTCCCAGTCGGTGGGGTTTCTCTTTGGAAAAAGAGTGTTTTTAAAAGTTATCTTGAATTGCATAGTTTTTCTTAAACACAATTTTTTTTTTTAAGATTGATTTATTTATACAAGCACTGGGTACAGTCAGAAGCGCAGGAGGGCAAGAGAATTCACCAGAGCCAGAGCGGGGAGCAGAGCAGGCAGAAGGACCAAAGTACACTGCTGAGGGGAGCAGCGGGCGGCAGGAGAGGTCTGCGCGCCATGCGGGACCCTCCTCCGGTAGCCTGGGAGCAGCCAGGGATCCAACCGGTGCTGCAGAGGCTGCGGGCAGCTTCGCAACCCAGCGCTCAACCGCTGCGCCACCAGGGAGGCCCTAAACACAAATATTTTCAATTTGGTGTTGTGAATCTCAGGTGAAGAGTGTAAGAGAGACTATAGAAAGTATTACTTTGGGGGAATATTTCTCTTTTGCTTCCGCAGATTGAAAATCAGATTTTCCCTAAGACTTTACAGAATATGGAAATTGACATCTCCTGAAATTTGGAACATCAAAATAGAAAATCAGATTTATTTTTACTTTTTGTAATATAGTTCTACTACCTTGAATAAACTGGTCTTAAAGGATTACTTTTTCTCTCATTCTAAATGTTAAATAAGCTTTTATAGAAAACATGGAATATTTTAAAATATATAAATAAGAAAATAAAATATAATTGTAATTACTGTCATTTGTAATTATGTAATTACTGTCATTGCTTTAATAGTTTTCCTTTTTTTCAAAGCTACTTAAGTCTATATATTTTTAAAAAGTCAGGTCTTGATTTGTTTATCCTTTTGTGTTTTGCTTTTTCTTTTATCATTACTTTATGATCAGTGGTAGAAAGGATAAACAGAATAAAATTCATTAAATATTCAACAGTACATTAAAATACTTGTATATTATTCTTTATTTGGACATGATATAATTAATTTTACTACTCTATTATCATTAGGTACAGACAATTTATTATTATTATTAGTAACCTTTGAATGAATATTCTTATAAGCAAGTTGTTTTTATTTTTAATTGTCTCCTTGGAACCAACATTTTGTGTTCCTCCTATCAATTTGGGTTATTTTTTCTATATCAAAGATAACCTTTATTGAGGCAAGTTTTAACTGATTAGTTAGAATGTTAGACATATTAGTTTCATTTAGTTAGAAACATTAATTAGAATATTTTTCAAAAAATTCTTAGCTATTTTTCATTCAATAAATATTTATGGACTTCCTCCCCTGGGTTAGGGAAGCTAGGCAAGATAAATATATTCTCTATCCTTACCAGACACACAGCATAAGTTTAGAGAAGGCCTTATATTACTTCTTATACTGAACTCTAAAAGTCACTTTGGCATGTTAAAAAAGAAAGTAGATATTAATTGTAATACCACTAATCCAGGAAAAAAAGAATTGACATCTACAAAAAAATTCAGTCTTCTATATCTGAGCACATAATGTCTGTTTAGTAGTCTTTTCAGTAAAGATCTATAATTTTCTTCATTTGCTCCTGATTAATTTTTTATTGCAGTTATCTCTGGGGTGAAATCCATGTTTTTGTTGCACTTTAAGAAGCATGCTTCTTTATTGTAGTTGTTACTCTAGATATAGAAGAAAATGATTTATTGTTGCATATTTAGTTTATATTTGGCCATTTGCTAGAACTCTGTCTTCAGTTTCTTTGAGATACGTGTAACTTTGAAGTGCATTTTTGGCATTACCAACTGTGTGAAGGTGAGCAAGTTACACAAAATTTGGTCTCAGATTCTCAGTGTTTGAGAAGGACCATAAACCTACCTTATGGAGTTGTTAAAATCAAATGAACTACTTATTAAAGAACTTAACTCAATACCTGGCCTGTAAACAGCAATCAATAAATGATAGCTTGTTTTACTATTTCTTTAAATCCTTTCAATCATTTACTTCTTTACTTCAATTTAGTCTAATGTCTCCGTAGTAATGAAGTTTTCCCTTTACAGTATCAGACACTCTATTATCAAGAGCATAACATTTTATTGTTGGTATTATTATTGTTATTATTACATGGCAGATCTTACAAATTATGTTATGGTTCTTTTTGTTTCGTTTAAGTTTTGAATTTTAATTCTTCTATGTCTAATGTTATAGTTGTAACCCTAGCTTTGTTTTTATTGTGATTATATGATGTTGAAAAATAGCCTTCTCTTTTAATCTCGTGTTGTCCTTTTGTGTTAGCAGTGTTTATGTTGGTGGTATACTTTCAGGGTGATTTATTTCTATCTCAAATAATTTATTTATTTTTAAAAAATAGTTCTCCAGGGCCTCCCCTGGTGGCGCAGGTGGTTGAGCGCCGTGCTGTGAAGCTGTCTGCAGGCTCTGCAGCACCAGTTCGATTTCCAGCCAGCCAGGGAGCTACCCACACGGCGCAGCAGACCTCTCCTGTCTCGCCCGCTGCTCCCCTCAGCAGTGTATTTCATCAGTCTGCCTGTTCTGTTCCATAATCTGTCTCTGGTGAATCCTCTCACCCTCCTGCGTATCTGGCCTGTACCCCTGTTCTTGTATAAATAAATAAATCTTTAAAAAAATAGTTCTGCATATGTGATATTGCTCTATTTGATATTATTTCTTACATTTGTTTAAAGCAAACAATGCTTTCTGTTTATTATGTCTTCATTCTTGTTTTCTCTGTTGCTTTATAATTTTCTTTTTTTGTCCTTTCTTATGAACCCACCTCCTTGCCCCCCTTCCCTCCCTCCCTCCCTCCCCCTCTCCCTCCCTCCTTCCTTCCTTCCTTCCATTTACTTTCCCCTCCTGTAGTTATTTAAAAGGTAAACATTTGTTTTTAACACCTGTAATTACCTTTACATTAAAATAAAACTTCTTAAGCCTGTATTTCTCCAACTACCAGCATAGAGAAAAAAGCTGCTTTTCATTAATCACTAAATAAGATGAAGAAATTGGGGCCTTTCATTACTTTCTTTTCTTTAAATTACTTACCAATCTGTATTAACATAATCTGGGTATTAGAATTGGATAATGAAAGTTAAATAATATTTTGTGAATACAATATTTATTCTTTTGAGAAGAATACAATATTTATTCTTTCTGAGAATATTAATAATATTCTTATTAATACTATAATAACATTTTAACACTTTGGGTTTATGATTGTGTTTATTTACCACCATTTTTCAATTTTATTTATTTATTTTAAAGGTTATTTATTTACGTGTACAAAAGCTGGGGTGTATTGCAGCAACATGGATGGAGCTGGAAGGGATCATGCTCAGCAAAATAAGCCAGAAAGAAAAAGAAAAATACCGGATGGTCTTACTCATAGCAGGAATTTAGAAAACCTAAATAACGGACCAGGAAAATGACTAATTATAATAAAGTAAAAATCAAAATCAACAAGCAACTATAAACAAGAGACACATATGGTGGGGGGAGGGAGTAGGATGAAAACAAGGGGGCAGGAATTGTAGGGGGACTATAACCACTACAAAAATGCATACATTGTGCAAAAATGAAAAACTATGTAAAAAATATATAAAATGAAAAAAAAGCTAGGGTGTAGACCAGAGGTGTGGGATGTGAGAAGATTTACCAGAGACAGTGGGGAGCAGAACAGGCAGATCGACCAAAATACACTGATAAGGGTAGTAGGAGGAAAAACAGGAGAGGTCTGCTGCACCATGTGGGTATCTCCCTGGAATCAAACTTATGCCACAGTGACTGGAGATACCTTGATAGTGCTGAGACTTTAAACCCTGTGCTACCAGGGGAGCCCTACCACCATTTAATGTATACCAATACTTAGCTTAAATATACCTTTGAGTAATTTCTTTAAAAAATAAGTATTTGGATGTTATACTTTCTATGGCTTTGCATATCTTTTTGTTGCCCTTATAGATATACCCCAATTGTTCATATTTAAGCTTCTGGGGTCCTAACTTTCCCCTGCACATTGTGTAGATGTCACTTCATTGTTGCTCAGTATTTCATGCCCAGGACAAATATAAGACCAGGTTGACCCTTTTTTCTTTCTTGCGTGTAACCTAGATTTCCTTTCAGATACAAATAGGATTTTGTTTATAATGGCTCCCCATTTTTTATAGTTGTCCTTAGACAAGCTTTGCAATCTCTATTGTCTTCTGACTCCATTTTTGTTGTTGCCCTTTTTCTTTACTTACTAGAAATGAAACTTGTACTGGCTTTGATGTCGGTGACCAAATTTTTCCCACAGTCTGTGCATTTCCTCTCTAATGCAGATTCACTTATAATAACTGAATTATGGACCTCTTTCAATCTTTTCTTAATTTATTCAACTTCTTTATCAACTACACATGCTTGTCAACTCATTCTCTTCTCAAACCAATCTGTTTCCCGATCATTTTATCATTTATCTTTTGCTTTTGAGGGCAATTTTCTTCAATTTTATTGAGTACACTAAGGACCTTTTTTCCTTTAGTTAAGGAAAAAGCCTTTTTGTGTGTGCTTGTTCTCTCTAAGTTCCTTTTGTCCTCTAATTTTGTGTTGGAGAATATTTTTCGAAGCTTCTTTTGGTTGTCTTGCTTATCTAAGAGTGAGGCATGATCTATCCAGGCCAGGCTGGTGAATACACCTTGCTTGGTCAATGGAACCTTCCTGGAGCATCGTACTACTTTGCTTTTTATTAGAATCCTCCTCTCAAATCTTAAACTGGTGTCCAAATTTCCGGCATCAAATAGCCATCTATTCTGTGACATCCATTTGAAATGGGGGAGAATTTTCAATTTTAATTGAATATCTCAATTTAGGTAGCTTTAAGTATCATTCATATTTTCTCATTCCAAAAATAGTACATAAAATCTGCAGTGTCCAACACTGTCTCTTCTAGGGCTTTTCTGAATTTAAATACTTTTATCTCAGATCCAATATGCTAGCACCTGTTCTACTCTTGGTGTCTTGCTAAAATTACAGCCTGTGGAACAACACAGACCAAGAGACACTGACAAAGGTTGAGAATGGGGTTTGACTCTGGTTATCTCACAAAGCAGCATCCACTCAGTTCTGCTCTGTAGTCCAGAACACCATGTTTCTGGAAGGAGGTACATGTGGAGGTGACCAGAAGCCCCCTTTTCTTTTCCTCTAACTTCCCCGTTTACCTCAGGACTTCATCCATTCTTTGGTTACATTAAATTTCTCTTGGATTATGTCAGATAATTTTTTTTTAATTTCTCTACTTCAACATAATCTTATTCTGTGTTTCAAGGGTGTGAAGAGAAGGGTGTATGTGATGTATCTGAGTAACCCCTATGTTCATATGGAAGCATGGAATGATCTATAAAGAAGTATAGACTGAAGGTAAAACAGTTGAGTGTCACCCCTTCTAGCTAAATTGAGGATCAGACCCAAAGTTTCTGTGAGGATCCAAGAGTGGTGACCTCACCATCTTTTATATGTGAATATTGGATACAACTGCTGGGCTCATGTTAAAGGATCTAGAGGACTTATGCATAGTAAATCAAAGGAATATATAAAGGAAAACTGACAGAATATTAAGAGATAGAGGATCTGGGAGTTTAGGTCAGCTGATGATATTTAGAAGATCTTTGCAATTCTGTTTATTAACCTGCTCATTTCCTACATTAACTGATCTGTTCATAGAGGTCTCAGCTGTGCATTGAGAATAACATTTCCAGAAAACTGTCTTTAGACTTTCAAGTTTTGAGCATCCCAAGGGAACCATTTTAAAATATATCTCATTCATGCATGCGGCTTTTGAATTCACATTCTTGTCCTTTTTCAGAATAGAGCAGCTGCTTCTGCAACTGCAAGAGACTTTCCTACGTAGATTGAGGTCTGTCACTGTCATTTTATGGCAGACTAAATGTAGTGTTGGTTGTCAGTTTAAGAAAGAATTAAATATTGCCTGCTGTTGTACATTTTTAGTTTCGGGCTCCTTTTCAAAGCAAAATTGGGTTCTCTACTCTCTTTCTCATCTTATTTCTTGAACCTCCCTGCTAGGTAGATATCTAAGGATACCTTAGTGTCTTCCAAACTGAGACAGACACACTTAATGGTGGGAATTTCGAGGCTAAATCTAGAACCAGGAAGATATGATGAGTGGTGAATAGATAGGGTTGGTAACCAGAACCAAAGAGCCCAGGGTCACTTCACTCTCAGGGTTACTGCATTCTTGGTTACCTATGCCACTCACACAGGTGGCTCTCTAGAACTGAGGGGCTAAGTTAAGGCTGCAGGACACTGAGGGCTAGAAGGATCACTCAGAAGTCACTCAGAGAGCTGAGCTCAGAGACAAGCATGAATAGCTCAGGAGACTCAAGAAAAGAAACCTGTTGTAGGTAGATAGTCTCAGGCTGTGAGATACCCTTACAGCATAAGGAAAGTGAAAAGTACAGATGCCTCATTTTCATTTTGAAACTTCTCTGCTTGCAGAAATACTTCGCTTTGCAGTCAATAACCTTATGATTAAAATAAGTTCTTTGTTCAATAAGAGAGCTGGCTGAACACTTTATTGTTCCGGATGCCCTCCTATTTATTCTGAATTAGCTTGTTCACACTTTAATGGATAAAAATTTCCATTTTAGGTTTTTATATATGATTATGCATTGCAGTTAAAGCCTCTTTTTGGGAAAGGTTTTACAATGTGATTTTATTTGTTTGCTAGTAAAATTTACTACCGTAATACTTTTACCATCCTCATTTAATCTTCAGACTTCTCTTTAAAAAAAGTCAATTCACCATTATGTTAGCTACTCACAGCGGGGGAGGGGGTGTCCAGTCTCATAGTGTAAATGTTCTTACTGTCTTTGTCTTGAATATTTTAGTCTGAGGACAGTGAAATCAGTTTTTGCAGAAATAAATCATTTAGTCATATTAAGATTTGAAAGGATTATAAATGGCTTATTTTCAACCATTATTGTAAAAAATAGAAAAGGGGGGAAAACACTACATGCTATCATTTATACATGTCATTTCTTCAAAAATAGTGTTAAGGGAAAGCTTCTTCTTTCTCCTATGTGGAAGCAAGATTGGGTGAACAGCTTACATCTGGTTTATTTCCTCTTGAACTAGTCTTGCACAGTCACTTTTAATATGAACATACATTACTAAAATTATTATTTCTAGGGAGTATATCAGAAGCAAAATATCTCTTGAATATTTATACAAGTATAAAAGAAATATTCCTTTTGTAGAGATTTTATATATAGGTTTATCTGAATTTATTTCTTATTTTAAAGTTTAAAATATTTTTGTGGATTCCAGAAATAAAGCATATAGTTTATTTCCATTTTTTAAAATAACACCTCATATGTTGTTGATGTTTTTGCCTATGAACTTATGTCCATTCACATGTGTATGTGAACTATTTTTTTTAACACTCACTACATGACATCTTAATCCCTAAGATGTCATTGAACTTTATGTAGGTCAAGTGTGTCCCATAGAACTCAAGCACCCCTAAGAAACTACACCTCTCAAAGAGATAAAGACAACCTGATTAAAAATGTGTCCATGGCTATTGACTCTCTGACCAGTGATTTTGTAGGACAACTCAAATTAATTTAAATTTTCAATTGTTACAATATTTTTCTGAAATGGTTGATCGAACTGATTGTGTCATCGAGTTGTCCTCAAAAAGAGGAGGAGTAACAGTTTAATGCTCACATTCTTAGCAAAATACTTTCTTAATCTCCATCCAATAAAATTTCTCTTTAAGTTCTTAATAGATGTTGGATTTTTATCTTCATGTTGTGAACACACAGCAGGTATTTTAAAGTCAAGTTTGAATGATTATGCTTAAAGATGTAGCTAATATGAAAGGTGCTATAAAAATAAAATCAAATTCTATATACTACCATACATCCGTATATGCATACACAAATCATCAGTCCAAATTCATATTCATCTAAAAATATTTGTAAATGTTACTCCAAATACACATTTGGTAGATTCATTATTGAATCTTTATATAAAATTCATCTTCTATAAGCTCTTCAGAATCTTTAGAATTCTTCGGCATGTCTTAATAATTGTGTTTGAGTAATGTTTTACATTTACAGGAGTTTTAAAAAGGCAGGTGCAATGTGACATATCAGAAGAAGCAAATTAAACTCTTGTAAAGCACAGCTGGAATGCTAAAAATGTGTATTTGTAATTTAAATATGTGACACCATCACACTGTAAAATCAGTTCATAATTAGAAAACATCTGTTTTTTCCAATATGATGCCTAATAGTATATTTAAATAATTTAGAATGCAATAAGAAAAAAAAAGTCAAGGAACAATAGGTGATTCATGGACATTTCTTTCCTTTTGTCTTAATGCCCAATAGGAGATCTTGGAGTGACATCATTTTGAAGCTACTTTTTGGAGAGAGAATAATCATCAATGATGAAATGCATATGCCAAACATATGTGCTGCTGTGACCTTATTGTGTTAGTCCAATAAATAAATAAATAAGCCTGAGTTGTGTGGAATGTGGTGGCGAGATTTACACACTGTTAGTTCTCTCTCACCTCACTCTTTTTTTTTTTGTTAATTTTAATCAAAAGACATCGAAATAAATACAGCCTGATTATTTTAACAGGAAATTTATGTGAATGTATTACAAATACAGGGGAGCTGTTGAGTTGTGTGAATTCTGGAAATATACTTGAACCAGGTAAAATATTGAGTTAAAAACTTATCAGGATCAATTCGAGTTTAGCTAATAAAGTTTGAACAAAACCACAATTTCTCAAATGAAGTTAACATGGTAGATTAGCCACACATCTGTCAGCAGTGTTCACATAGGAAGGTATTTATATATGTGTGATGAAAACTCAAATGGGTATTTTTATTCTAACTGGTGTGCACACTGAATAGTCTCTTGGTTGTTAACCTTTTTTTTTTTTTCAAACCACAGTCCAAGAATTTGTTTCAGATATGGACAAACCAAATGTGTCTTAGAAGGTTCTGTTTTTAGCATTAACAACGGTGTCTGGAAAGGTTTGCAAATTCAAATAAATGAATGAATGAATGATCTAAAAAGCAAAAACTAAAAAAAAAAAAAGGCATTTGCAGCAGCTAAAAAACTGAATAAAAGCACTCAGTAATACAGGTCAAGTGTACTTTTTAAGCTCAGTCACCAAGCTAGGGTGAGTAAATTAAATGCAGCAAGGACTGCCTGACAGTGAACTTTGCTGGGGGAAGGGGGTACATTATAATGTACAGTCTCACCTTTCTATTTTAAATGCAGTTTTACCACTTTAATTCGTGGGTGGGGGGTAGAGGGTGAAAACTCACTCTTTTTTTTTTTTTTTGCTGGGTTAGAGTACACAAAGTTAATCTGCTACCATTTATATTCATCTACTTTGAATCGCCTTTTATCCACCTTTGCTGCTGCAGCCCACCACTCGCCATTCATCAGTTTATGCATTGTGCGCCAGGGCAAATAATGACAGAATATCTAGCTAAAGAAGGGGTACTTAATCAGCAATCAAGATTCAATTTGTTTTAATTTTAGCAGGTGTTTGTGAGGTACATTGATGGGAGAGATAATATGTGCTGCTTTCATTAGCTCTCTTGTTTTTGTGCTTGAACATTTAAGAGCCAGATGTTCGGAGGTGAGCTGATCAGAATATTAAGTCTCCAGAGGTTGGTTTCCATAGTGTTTTACATTCCTTTCTTTATCTCCCTCGATTCACCCTGAGCTCTGAGGTGCAAGTGCTTGCAATGACAGACTCTATCTCAGCGTCCTGTTCAACTAAAGGCTTTAAATTAGTGGCTAATTCTTGGTATAAAATACTTTAGTTTAATAATCTGTTATTAATTTTTGGACTATGGGTCAGAGTCTTTTCTCATTAAAGCTCTTTCTCCAGATAATCTATTTTAGAAATTATTTGTGTACAGCTGGTATTTCATCAGGATATTTTCCTGAAGCAAAAACATGGGAATCACATAAACTCCAAAGGTAATGACTCCATCATCTTGTTAAATCAATATCCAAACTTTATCAGTGCTCTGTCATCAACTAGTCAAAACACAACAGTGATGACAGCATTGTGGCATGAACAATAATAACAAGGCCATTCAAAATTAGTAGGTTTGCAGAGTTTGAAAGTTATTACCTCTCTCAAGGAAGTATGAATATTCTTACATGAAATTATTTTATAATGTAATATAAGATTACTGTTACAGTTTGCAATAAACCATTAATAGGACTCAGAGAAGATCTAATCAGTAGTTAAGCTTTGTTTTACAATTTTAACTCAATTGTAACTGGATTTGGCTTTTATTTAATAGCTCTTCTGGTTACAAGGATAGGTTGCACTTTTTTTTTTCTTTCCCCCTTCTTTGGTTCTTCTGTATATTGCTGATAAGCTTTCATCTTTTGCTAAAAAACAAGCCTACCAATAAAGGGTTAATTGAATTGGCATTGGCGAGAAGATGTTTTCTCCCACTATTAATTGTTCTCTGTTTACTTTGATGTTCAAGGATTGTACCATTTTACAAGCATATTTTCTTAATTGTGTCACCTTGTACTATAAGTATGTCAGAGGGGAAACATTTGCAAGTGATTAGATATGGACCTATGTGTCACCAAATGTATGAGGTACATACCCTTATAGGATATAATTGTGATCTTTTAATATGCGGCCATTGACCCAGACTTGTTATTATCTATTATAGTTTATAATAATGTATCTCTTTATGATTAAATGATGATGCCCGGCAGAACACTATGATTAGCATTTCAGTTATTTATAGATTATGTCAGAGCAGTAATAAACATAAAATGCTGTTAATGTGTGGCTAATGAAATCTGGACATGAACAAGTTTATGAATTGATATAATTCATTTGAGTGTTCTAACTGAGCTGCTGTTTCTCGTCATAATTCAAAAGCTTAGCAGGGTTCACCGATTAGGTGGTAGACTAATTTGCTACAAAAAGTCAATGGTTTTTCATCGTCTTGGGCCATCATACCCAGCATGGCTGATTGCATAAGGACTATAGAAAGTAATTCTTATAAATATATTTATTAAGCTTAATATGTTTTCTAGGGTAGGACAGTATCAACTATTACACAACATATGTAGAACAAAAATCAGTGTTAATTAGCTAGCCGAAAAGATATATGCAGCAAATTCATGAAAGGCTCGAGAATTATTTGACTATCAAGGAAGGGAAAAAAAACTGGGGTGATCCAGGACCAAATGCGGATAAAGGCTACAAAATAAGGGTGGTTTCTCCTCTCCCCTCCTGAGATACTCATCAACTACACACTGAATTCCATTTGACCAGATAGAATCCGAAGCTGCAAGCTGCATGTCTCAGGCTGTTAGTACTAACTTCATGTCTGTAGCTCAAGTATCCAAGAAAAGGTAACAGTTTGTGCTTTGTTCTGATGATGTTAATATATTTGTCAGAAGGATCTGTGTTTAGATCAACATGAAACCATGATTTCATCTCAGGAAACAAAATCCAAAGATGTCTCGAGGTTCTTAGAGATCCATCTTTATGGCTAGACAGAGACCACTCACCTTTAGCTTGTGGGAAACAGATTTCTGAACTCCCCCGCAGTAGTGGCTTGCCCCTTGACATGCCATACTAGCATAGAAGGTCACCACACCGCCCCCTCTGATGCATTTTAAAAATAAGACAGTTTTAAACATCACAGTGTAAAGGCAAACAATGCATTGATTGATTTGTCAGCTTTAGTTTGAATGAAATATCTAGATTCTTTACTGTTCCACCCTAATTGAGGTGCCACTTCTATAATATCAATTTTACTTTTTACTAATTCATCAAGGTTCTACAGAAGACAGAACTATGGTAAAGCAAATGATTCAAGGTGGCAGATTTTGTGTCATTATTACTACTACTACTACTACTACTACTACTACTATTACTATGACCATTACTACCCACAAGAGCTGATTTCTAACAATGAGGATCACTGCTTTCTCGCCACAAAGTAAGTTTCCTCTGATGATATGAACTGTTCCCTGGGATATTCAAGGAGAGACTGAATAATCAGATGGATGACAGAAGTCAAGACAGGATCAGCATTTCCCAAAATTTGTTCTATTGAATATCAGTACCACAAGATGTTCTATTTAATATAAAAGAAAGAAGGGCCTCCCTGGTGGTGCAAGGGGTTAGGCACCACACTATGAAGGGATCCGCAGCCTCTGCAGCATGCGATCCCCGGGCCGGCCAGGGAGCAACCCACATGGCGCAGCAGACCTCTCCTATCTTGCCCACTGCTCCCCTTAGCAGTGTATTTCAGTCAGTCTGCCAGTTCTGTTCCCCACTCTGTCTCTGGTGAATCCTCTCACCCCCTGCATCTCTGGCCTGTACCCCAGCTCTTGTATGCATAAATAAATAAATCTTTTTAAAAAAAGAAAGAAGCATTAAGATTAGCATGGAAATTATTATATACTCTACATGTGCCCCCACTCCACTAATTAATCTGAAATTAATAACATTATTCAATCAATGCAGCAGGTAAGAAATAGTTAAAGAATATAGTATATGTTCAATAATTCTTTGGAGAATGAATATGTGCATCAATTACATTTTCCTGGAAAGTTCTTCATTGCTTGGATTATAGCTGTTTTAAGCCACAGTGTCTGCATATTGAACACGATTGATTTATTTTACTTGTCCTGCATTTGTGACATAAGGGTAAGTTTATTTTTCTTTTTAAAGAAGATTTAGACAAACATCCAGGAGATGTATTCTCTTGCTCATTGTATAGTTTTTTCTCTAGTGACTTTCTGGACACACTTAGTCTATCTGAGTGTTTTGAGTGGAGAATGAAGGGTTCCTTGGGCCAACGGATCTGAGAGATAGGAAGGGAAGAGTCAGTGAGACCTGAGGTTGTGAGCAGTTCTGAGGACCAGAGGAGCATGGGGCAGCTATATGGGCTTGGGGTGCCCTCTCTAGTTTGGCTCCCATTTTTCATATTATCTCTTCTGCTGAATGCCCACTTATTATTCTTCACTCTCAGCTTTTCTTTCCTCTTATGTAAGAAAATTCATTGTTCTCCTTTATGACCAAGAAGAAAACTATTATCACTGCCTCTGGGACAATTTTCCAGGGCTTTATTCTGATCCTGTAACTCTGGATGTCCAGCTCTACAACTTGACTAGTCATGCTGTATAGGATGTATATTCATCTGCAAATATTGTTTGAGCTAGTAAAGAGCATGGTCTGAGTCCTTCGCTGCTCTATATGTAATCCAGTGCCTAGAAAAAATGCCTAGCTAGTATTCTCTACATGGTGAGTGTGCGGGAAAGAAAGCAATGCTAAAGCAAAGACTAAATTTAGCCAAGGTGGTGTCCTTGGGGGTGTAGTCCCATTCTTTGGGGCCTGACAGCATAAAATTACCTGGAGCTTTTAAAAAAAGAAATGAGGCTAGAATGACTCAGAGTTAACCAATTTCAACTAGGTGAGACTTACAAGTTTATATTAGGAAACAAACAAACAAAAAGAAAGAATATGGAAGAAATACCCCCTCATGGAACTGAGTATGCTATTTTGGCCAGGAGCCCTTAACTATAAGGTCCAGTGTCTCATAAGGAAATGAAGTCATGAGGTATACATGGAAACCTGAAGGGAATTGGGGCTCACCCAGAATGGAAGTTTAAGCTGTGTTTAGCTGTGGATGGAAGAGTTTCTAATCCTTTAAAAAATAAGTGATCAATAGAGAAATATATTTGGGAAGGATACTGTAAGGGCAGGAATAGACACAGTGCAGGTTTTCTGATCCAGCAGACTGGGTGGGAGGAGAGAGTGAGTCCTCACTCACTGGCTTTTGCAGGCTTTTATTGGGATTTACCGGGTACATGGCAGGCAGGGGTGCTGGGGGGCCGGGAGGCTGGCAGGCCTCCCAGCTCCCAGCAAGTCTTCACTCTTTCTGGGCTCTCTGGCATTCTCTTGTATTCTCTCTGCTTCTCTGCTTCTGCTCTCTTGGCTTCTCCTGGTGTCCCTGTGACGCTGCCCTTAAAAGCCCAGTCTTAGCTCAAGTGAATCCCATCTACATATGCACACACCATATTCCAGGTGCCCGCCATGAGGCTTGCATTCAGGACCATAGGGTTCTGTCATCTATCCTAATGGCGGGAGGGCAGAAAAGCCTGATACTTTTACTTTACCCCACAGGTTCACATACACACACATACACAAATGTATGTGGACATTTGTGTTTTTTATATATATATATATTTGTGTTATATATATTTTTGTGTTATATATATGTGTTATATGTATATATATACACATATATATGATGTTTAATTCAAACATACCTTTGTATATTGCTTGATAAAACCACTTACTTATAGGGGTCTGCTATGCTAAATCAGGAGAGTTGCTTTGGGAAAATCCCTATCCCTATTGCCAAATACAGAATGTTCCAGGGCCTCAAAGGTAGGTTCTCATATTATTTACAATATTTCTAACAACTCAGTTGAAATTGTAGGTTTCCTTGTGATAAGATTGCCTCAAGTGACTTAAATTACAAATCTCCTGCTTTTTATTGTAATGAAATCAATTTAATATGGTACTCCTGACTTGCTCGTGATGGTCTACACCTGAATACAGAAATATCAATACATAACTGGGCATGAATGTCTTCTTACCTAACTCTACTGGGACTGGTAGTAGTTAAAATTATTGGGGAAAGTTGATGAAATTGAGACAAAAAATCGTTTCTATGTATAGAATGTAGTTTATTTTAACTTAAAACTTTGAGTATGGGTATAATGACTTAGATCCTATAAAGTTTTTGTCACGTAAAGTATGTCAATGTTCTAGGCTATATTATTTTAAATTCCAGTTTCTTTTTTTTTAAATTTATTTATTTATTTATACAAGAACTGGGGTATAGGATAGATGTGCTCGGGAGGGTGAGAGGATTCACCAGAGACAGAGCGGGGAACAGAACAGGTAGACTGACGAAATACACTGCTGAGGGGAGCAGTGGGCGAGACAGGAGAGGTCTGCTTCGCCATGTGGGACCTTCGCCGGCCAGCCGGCCAGCCAGGATCGAACCGGTGCTGCAGAGGCTGCGGACAGCTTCACAACGCGGTGCCCAACTGCCTGTGCCACCAGGGGAGGTCCTAAATTCCAGTTTCTTAAGTAGAATGAAAATTATAGATTTTTCTGAAGAAATCTGAAAGCAGAATTTTTCAGATTTTTTAAAAGCAACTTTTCAGCTTATAGTAAGACCACAGTTATTTTGTGTGTGTGCGTGTGTGTGCACACTAACATGGGGGTAGCTCAGTTTTTTCAATATGCTCCCAAAATATTAAAACATAGTTTTAATTTGCTTGTATGTTTCATTGGTTTGTGGCCATTAAGAAAGCTCTTACACATACACATGTACACATACAAACATGCATTTCATTTGTAAGTATTTAAAATTAATCATTTAGTGCATGCAGCTTGTTTAGTTGATTGAAGGTTTGAAAAAAAAAATAGGACTCAATAAGCTCTTTGGCCAAAAAAAATAAGTAAAAATTATCCTTTCATGAATCCCTTGGTCCTAAAATCCTAGTTTAAGAAAATCATTTTTAAGTAGTTAAAGTGGGGACGGTGGCCCACAGATTCAAGTTTCTGGTCAGAAAAACTGATAATCCGGCCAATGTTAAAGGAAAGATCTCTCTCTCACTGGGATAGACAGAAATGCAGGTCTTAAAATAATTGTGTCTCAATGTATGCTCATTTATGGTGACATTTAACATTTATAGAATAAAATGCTTCCAACATTTTTTTTTATCAGATACTTCATAAAGTTCTATTTTTTTTCCTTATAGCTTCTGTCAGGAAATGACTGAAGTTCCTTATTAGAGGTGCTTATTAAAGACCTTTTCTGTATCCGAGAATATACTCATGGAAATATTTCAATTGTGTATACTTCATTTGAGGAATATACATTTGCCATAAGTAGGACCAAACATTGAGGTTTCAGTGGCCATGAGTTTCCTCACATGTCCTAATTTAGGGACTTTTAACTATAAACCCATTTAATCATGCTGGATAGAAAACATAAGAGAATGCCACTGACCAACTATCCATGTCAGTGTGTTTATGTGACTCATTCTTACTGATGAAACATGCTTACTCTTTTTCTTTCTCTTTCTCTTTCTTGCTGTCTTTTCCTGCTCTTCCCCTTTTCTTTATCCCTCTCTCCCTCCTTTGCTCTCTTCATTTGTGTATTAGAAGTGAAGGATGTTAGATGAAGGCTTGCAAGATACAAGTTACCATGGTGCCTAAGTCATCTCCAAGTAGAGAATTATCCAAGTCACAACGTGTGTGTATGGAGATGTGGCATGCTAAGACACTGGAATTTGAAGGCTACTTGTTACCACAACATAGATTTTCCTGTCCTGAATGATAGCATAAATTTTATTAATAGAACCGGAAGAATTTAATCTTAATACGCTTGTATATATATATATATATATATATATATATATATATATATATATATATATAAATGTGCTCTCTCTCTCTCTATATATATATAGAGAGCACATTTCTATACAGTACTACTAACCATACTGATGAATCAGATCTGGTGAAACAGAAACAGTTATCTATTTTTGTATCTGCATGGGGCCTCCCCTGGTGGTGCAGTGGTTGAGCACTGGGCTGCAAAGCTGCCCACAGCCTCTGCAGCACCGGTTCGATCCCCGGCCGCTGGCGAGGGTCCCACATGGTGCGACAGACCTCTCCTGCCGTGCCCACTGCTCCCCTCAGCAGTGTATTTCATCAGTCTGCCTGTTCTGTTCCCTGCTCTGGCTCTGGCTCTACCCAGTGCTTATATGAATAAATAAATAAATCTTAAAAAAAATAAAAATAAATAAATAAATAAAATAAAGACTTGTTGTGAGTATACAGATAATCAAAGAAGAAATTAAAATTGGACTAGTTATAACAGGGTCAACAAACAGCCTCAGTGGCCCTGACCTCCTTCTTTCCCTCCTTCTCAACTCTTGACGTTTATTGGGTGCTTACTAGCTTCTGGGTGTCTCTGTGAGCTTTACTTGGATAATCTAAATTAATTATCACAATAACTCTATGAGCTAGATTGTATTATTTTACTAATTTTCCAGATCAGGAAACTGAAGCCCAAAGAGGTAAATTGCCCGAGCTCACATCTCACACTGTGAGAGGATGAGACTTGGAGCCTGGAGCCGATGTGCTGAACCCTGCATTATGTTACGCAAGCCAGTGTTTCTAACATGTTCTCCTCTAGCATGGATATGTAGATTCATAAGCATAGTGCTGGGAATGTAGCCAATACCCCAAAATACATAAGTTCATTTTTTGGTGTAGGGTTTTCAGAAGCCAACTCATTTTGCTTCCAGGCCTATGAAGTTGAGGATCATGAGCATCACTGGCTCCTTCATGGCCATGGAAACTCTCTGTGGGCAACTTCCTCATTTGGCCTCTTCTTCATTGCTCAGACATTCTGATGGCCCCTTAAATCCAGAGACACCAAATATTCTGAGCTCCTTTAGGAGGGGAAGATTATCTGTAGATTGGGTTTGAAGAGTCCTATTCTACAGAAAACACTCAGGCTGTGGTATGCAAATTATCTAAAACACTCCATGTCTGTCTCTCTAACTTGAGTGTGTTGCTTTGCCCTGTTTGTAATCTATTATTAATATTACCTTTGTATTTCTGGATAACTCACACTTTATAAAACAAAGGAATTGCATCGGGCCTCCTCCGGTGGTGCAGCGGTTGAGTGCTGGGCTGCGAAGCTGCCTACAGCCTCTATGGCGCTGGTTCGATCCCTGGTCCCTGGCGAGGGTCCCACATGGTGCGCAGACCTCTCCTGCTGTGCCCACTGCTCCCCTCAGCAGTGTATTTCTTAGTCAGTCTGCCTGCTCTGTTCTAGCTCTGGTGAGTTCTCTCACTCTCCCGCGCTTCTGACTGTACCCAGTGCTTGTATAAATAAATAAATCTTTAAAAAAAAAAAAAACAAAGGAATTGGCATAAATGATATCTAGGATGCTCTGCTTTGCCAGACAGGCATACCACATAACTGTCTTCACCACTCATCTCTCTTACTCCATCTATAGCTCCTTTGCCCATGTAGCAAAAAGTATTCAAATATTAGGATTGGACAGACCTGAAATGAACCTAAGCTGTACGACTTAATTGAGGTTTGTCCCTGGAAATGTTCTAAATTTCTCCAAATCTCACTCTGTTCCATATCTCTCAACTATGAAATGAATATAATTACACCTACTTAGTAAAGCTTGGCCTTAGTAAAGCTTGGTTCACAATGAATGGTAACTCCCTAAAGGAGTCCATCTGCAAATATATCATATTTCAGAACCTAGCTTTACCATCTTCTTCTCCTTGAAGCTTTCTCTGCTGAATTCAACCCACATTTTACTATTTTTCTCAAATTGCTTTCATACTTATTTTCCCTTTACAATAATAATTGGTATCTGAGCTGACATCTGTAATCCACTCTTGTTTAGTCCTTCTTTGTCTTGATTGTCCAACTGGTATGCAGGCTGAAGGTTAGGGGACTTTTTCTCCTGTATTTCCTGTAGAACTTGGCGTGTACACACAGCTTTTGTGGTCAACTCATTTATCATTGCTATAAACCAGTGTGAAAAGAGTGGGACAAATCAATTTAACAATTGCTTTAATTAATTTTTGTAAAGCGCTGTATATGGAGACATAAGGAATCCCCAAATAAGTAAAGCATTGTGATGCAGAAAAAATTAGAATATAAGATAACCACTATAATGCAACTTGAGAAATACAAACAATATTCAAAAGTTAGGAAAAAATACGCCCTTTGGAAAATTTGAAGGGGTGAGTGACATGGATTCCAGTATAATGGGCACTATTCCATTTTATCCATCTCCAGTCCAATTGTTCATCATCAAATGTGACTGAAAAACTGCACCAAATTCTTCTGGAAATGGAGTGGGGGCGGGAGGGCTCGGTCTTGGGTCCATTAACAGGATATCCCTGGTGTCCCATTTGGAATTCAGGTCCTTATTCTAATGGCCCTTAATGTCATGCACTTCCCCTCCCCCATCATATTTCTTTAAAAGTAAATTCATAAGGCAAGGATATTTGTGCATAAATTTGGTAGTACGTGTGTTTTATTTTTTAGAAAGCTAATAGATGTGCAAAGTAAAAAAAGTAAAAAGCATACTTATAAAAAATCACCTGCGGTCACTCAGTGCCTGCACAGAGGTGTTTAGCGTGCATCCCCCCACCTATCTCTGACCCAACACATGATTCTGTGAGCATTTGCTCCCTTATCTGCTACATCAGCCTCTGTTCAGTTACCTTTCAGTATCATTCACACTACACACATTCTTTTACCATGGAACATAAATCTTTTTCCTGTCTCAACAAAACAGTGCTTGGTGTAATCATATAACACCAGCTCCAGTCATATTTTGCTGATCCTTTCTTTTCTTTCTTTTTTTGTTAAGTTTTAAACTTCTAGGGATTAAATTAGTTTTTGCCACATTGTTCCCAGGAATAATTTTTGCCTCTTCTTTGAAGATAAACCATAACTTCTTCCTTTTCTTTATTGAGTTAAGAGGGGGAAAAGATTTGAAAAGATTTGCAATTAAACTTATTACTTGCCTTGATAAAGTAATCTATCATGAATCACTCTTTAACAAATTTGACATCTGTAATAAAACTTTGCTTTTACATATCCCTTTATGTCAGCCCAGATCTTTTAATAATTTTAGAGAGGCAACCAAAATAATCAGACTCTTGTCAGTACAATTAGCATAAATGACCTGCATAATTTGAAAACATCTACACTTTAAATTTTACTGTGACCTACTTTGTCTTAGCATTTTGATCCTTTTTTTATGGGGGTATGTTGCTGGATGGAAATAAGCCAGTATGTTACCCTTTCCTTAATCCTAATGTGAAATTCTGTTTCTGCCTATCTAAATACATATCTGACTCAACCCTTTAGAAACCTTACCCACATCTTTATCTCCTTCCCCGTTCACTAGCTTGCCCACTTTGAAAAGTTAAAAAAGAATTATGAGTATAAGTGAAGAGAATGCTGGGCTGCAGAAGTGTGTGATTTGAAGATGCTGATAAGCGTGGAAAATTTCAACTACCCTCTTTAACTAGAATGTCATGTGTTTTCCTCACCATCCACAAAATCCCACTGGCAATTTAGAGGAATTGTATTTTATTTGGGTCTGTATCTTACTGTTGTAATACAGCAAACTTGTTCAATATATGGGACAATTTAATTTAAAAATGTATTTAGCTCAAAAAAATGTATTTAGTTCATGTATTTTGGAAAATATTCAATTCTTCAGACATGCTATAAAATTTCTATAGTCCCCCTATTTAAGGCCAAAGGGGCGTGACTCAGATTCTGAATAACAAGTGTTATTAGGAGATGGATTACCTTACATACAAGTGAGATAAATGTTAACGATATTTAGGATACTTGACTATAAGCAGCCTTGTACAAATTAGTATAAGTGCTACTTTACATAGTAGGTAGTTATTATATAGATTGTTGTACCAAAATAAAAGAAACATAGCTTCTAGGTAGATTTGATTATATTCACCAATATGAAGTTGATATCATTGAGGTCTAACAGTACTCCATCCTATAAAACTATCTCCCTGCCCTCCCATCCACCCCCAGTTTTATTGTGAGAAGAAGAGGGCTGAATTAAAATTGATAATTGTTAAGTCTCATGATTTATTTTTCCATTTCCATTTAGTAATTAAAAAATTTGTTAATTTATTGTTTTATGAAATGTTCTCCAGAGTAAAAATAGATGTTTAATTCCTTACAAGAAATTTTGAACTCAAAAACAAACATTTTGTAGATCTATCAAAATGAGAGTGGCTTTAAACTCTGTAATAGATGTAAAATATCAAGTGGGAGTCTATAAACAAAGTCAGCCCAGGTGCCATTTAGAGACTGGCTTCTTCAATATGTGTGGATGACATTCAGATTTTCTTTTCTTCTTACTTCAAAGTATAATGGAATTGGCCAGCAACTATATCCCAAGAACATTGCTAGATGCGGTGTGCAGGGAAAAATATAATTATAAAAATTTCATGGATGATAAAATTTCTTCCCAAGAGATTTTTCAATGTGTTTAGAGAGAAGATTCAGAGCACTTGTGAGGATGATCCTGCTATAGATCAGATGTCCTAACAAGATCAGGAGGGGAGAGAATATTTTGGTGTGTAACAGTGAACAAATATTCTGGAAGAGGGAGAAAGTGTACCAGGTCTAGAAGGAGGAGTAGGGAGGGAGCTCCATTATATTTTCTAAACAGTTCTCATATGGTGATAGGTGCTAGTGATGAAGGTTCAGTGGTGAAGAAGACAGACATTGGCCTGGTCCTCCCTGATCTTTTTATATTTTTTTAAGTTTATTTATTTATGCATTCAAGAACCAGGGTGCAGGCCAGAGGTGTGGTGGGTGAGAGGATTCACCAGAGACAGAGTGGGGAGTAGAACAGGCAGATGTACTGCTGAGGGGAGCAGTGGGTGAGACAGGAGAGGTCTGATGCACCATGTGGGTCACCTCCCTGGCTGGGGATCGAACTCGTGCTGCAGTGGCTACGATAGCTTCATAGTGCTGAGACTTAACCCCTTGCACCACCAGGGAGGTACCCCTCCCTGATCTTAATGCTCTCTTCCTGGAACCTCTTCTCTGTGCCAGAGTCTCCACGATGACCACAGAATTACTTTTTCAAAAAGATTATCTTAAATTGTGACTTCTTGAAGAAATAAACATATTGGGAAAAATGAGTAAAATTAAGTCATATAAAATTGTCAGATACTGAGAAATGATTCCTAAGATTTTTGTGGAGGAAAGAATACAGTAAAAATAGCATTTGAGCAATAATAGGTTGTTGTATATGAAGAGTGTATTAATGAGATGTGTGGCTCCTGAATATCCGAGCATTCCTCCCCATGCTTTTCACACTAACAATGCCATGCTATTGATTCTGACTTCAGTGCTGTGACAGATGCACTCACTTCTAGGCAATGCATTTTGGAGTCAGTGTCTGACCTTCCAGTTCTCTTTTTCCTTGTGTCGGCACCCTGTAGGTCTCTGGCTAGATGGCAGATACCAAGGATGGAAGCGACTTGTATCTCTGAGTTACTTTACATTGAGAAGCTCTTTGGAGAGCTGCTTAGAACTGTAGCAGACTTTGTATGAGCATGTAAAAAACGCTTTTGTCTTAAATCCCTGGTTTAAGTGAGATGGATGGGTGACTATAAGGCTACTCAATTGCAGGGATATTCTTCTAGGGGTGAGATGGCGCAGTTTTAGAGTTGAGAACTATTTTGAATGCTCCTGTGTAATGTCATTCCATTTAACCTCTCCTCCATTATTTGGAGGCGGTAGGTTTGCAGCTGAAAAAAAATGCATTTTTTTTAGTTTTTTTCAAAGATCATACACAAAAATAAAATAAAATGAAAATAAACATAGCAAACAAACTGAGGATTGAATCTCAAGGATGGTAGCTGGGTGCAAAGATTACATACACTGAAGGGAGACATTAATGTTGGATAATATTTGCCCTGATATATTGCACTGTGATTTTCTCATGTCCAGATTCCCCTCTGATGACAGAACAAGCCAGAAATGACTCTAATATCTACTGCATGTCGTGTGGACCTTGTTTACTATATGGGCAGTTTCTCAATGAAGAGAGCCATTTCAATTATTCCCAGTAGCCGTATTGCTGCTGACACCTTCATGCTGTATAGGAAAGAGTTAGTGAGCTTTAGCCTCTGGAGCTAAACACTGTTTATCAGGAAACAATTTCAGCAATTGACTCTCATCTGGTCATGTTGCTTGTATCTTGCTCTCTCTCAAGGGCCCTGTAATTAAAGCAGGTGTGTGTCCTTTTAAATTAGAGATGTGGCAACTGTAGGCATTCTAGTAAGTTCTAACAGGAGACTCTAATGACCCCTAGATTCGGGAATTATAATGAAGTGGTGGGAGTGTTTGCCCAGGAAAAGTGTCAAAAATGGGCAAAATATATCCTGAAATGATGGGCTCATAGGATCTGTCCTAAGTGAATCAAGAAAAAATGAAAACTTGAAAATAAAATTACAAAACCCTTTCCTGTCCTCCCTCCTTCCTTCATTTCACCCACTCTCCCGCTCTCCCTCCCTCCTCCCCTTCTTTCCTTTCTTCTTTCTCTTCTCCCTCCTATTCCTCCTCCTTCTCCTCCCTCTCTCTTTCTTCCTTTCCCCCCTCCCTCATAACCCCTCTCTATAAATAGACCAAAATAGAACTTGAATTTAGATGTTTGCCAATATTCATTATAACAAGTAGGACAGTTATTCTTGTTCTATCAATAGCTAATATTCTAATAATCAAATGTTTCGAAGTTGATTCAGTGACAGTTTTGGGGCTAATTTTAATGTTTTAATTAGGTAAAAGTATGTCCCACAACTCTTTTTAAAAAAATATTTTATTTATTTTTGTGTAGAAGAACTGGGGTATAGGTCAGAGTTGTGGGGGATGAGATGATTCACCAGAGACAAAGTGTGGAGTAGAACAGACAGAATGACTGAAATACACTGCTGAGGGGAGCAGCGGGTGAGACAGGAGAGGTCTGCTGCACCATGTGGGTCACCTCCCTGGCCAGGGATCTAACGCAGGCCATTGTGGTGATAGTGCTGAGACTTAACCTTTAAGCCACTAGGGAGGCCCTGTTCCACAAGTATTGAAGAATGTGGACAGGTAAGGGCAGTTGAGACAAAGAAAAAAATATAAAGAGAAATAAAAAAAGAAAGAAAAACTGTTGAGGTCTGTGAGAAGTTGGTAAAAAGAAAAACATGATAAAGAGTATTTGAAAGGGGAGAGGAGGGAGGAGGAGAGTGGTGGTATTTTTCCTGAGGCAAACTGAGGAGGAGATAGAAGGCTTTCCTCTGATTATAGGTGTGTTTTACAAAAGTGATTCCATATAAAATGCAACATGAATTGCTATACTTAATACCCTTATATTTACTTTTTTTTCTTTTAAATAAAGATATTTTTAAAGCAAATTTAGGTTCACAGCAAGATTGAGAAGAAGGTATAGGAATTTTCCATATATTCCATCCATGTAATTAACAACTCCCAACCTAGGGGTGCATTTGCTACAATGATAAACTTACACTAACCCATCATAATCATCTAGAGTCTATAGTTTACATTACAAGTCATTCCTGGTATTGTCTATTTTATGGACTTGGGCAAATCTATAATGCTATGTCTATCAATATATACCATATAGACTATAATCACTGCCCCCCAAATCTTCATCCTTTATCTATTTCTTCCACACCCCCATCTCCCTCAACTCCTGGCATCCACTGATCTTTTTAATGTCTTCATAGTTTTGCATTTTCCAGAATGTCATAGAGTTGGGCCACACAGTATATAACTTTTTCAAATTCTGTTTTATATATAGTTTAATTGTGGTAACCTTGGTTTATAACATGTATAGGTTTCAGGAGTGCAGGTTCACATTATAACAAATGTGTATATCACACCACATCCACTATCGACAGAGATTAGATACCATCTACCACCAGGATGGTAATATGCATGATGAGTTGTTCTTTGTCTTTTCATGACTTGAAATTTATACTTACTTTTTTCAGAGAAGCTTTGAAAGATCTTTCTAAGTTATTTAGGCAAGAAATATGTAGTATAGCATGTTGGTGCCACCAGTCACATTCTCTTGGTCCCTGAACCCTGGCGAGCTATCCCTGCCCATGCTAATGGTCTCCCACCTCCAGCTCCTTGCATCTTCTCTACTTCAGGGCTTTCTCTTCAGCTCTAGAAGTTTTAGCTTAGGTTAGGTATAACCTTGAAGAATGGGGTCTCACAGCTCTCAGGGTAAAAGCAACTCTCAGTGTGAACTGCATTAGAAAGTAAATGTGCTAGCCTCCTAATGCTGCAAAGGTAGGGGTCTGGGCTTCACTTCTTGAGCATTTCCCGTCCCCAGAGAGGATAAGTCTCAGCTGTCCACAGTGATGGACTCAGAACTCACCCTCACTTGCTTTCCCTCCTTTCTGACTCACCCTCCTGTTCCTTCAGTCTGGCTTCCTGGACTCATAGACACAGTTCACTAAGATGTTGTCTGTTTTGCTTTTGTTGGAATCCAAATGAAGTTACACCGCTTCCATCGTAAATGTTTTTCTAACTCAACTCCTCTGTTCTTTTGATCTGATTTTTGGAATAAGTTGGATTGCAATATGTATACACACACACACACCCCTCCTTAAAGAATAGAGACAGAATTATGTGACAATCCCTTCCCCCCAACTCAAAAACATTTTTTATTGGTCAGGCAAGATGCTTACTAGTGCTTTCAGGGTTATTATCCAGAAGTGTTAATTGGATAGTACACAACACAGCTTATTATCACATTACAGGGGAAAAATGCTAAAAGTAATGCATTATTTTTATTTCCTTTTCCTCAGCCCCCACAACTATTGAGAACCGTTTAACCTCTAAATTATTAACGATTTTTTTTTTCCTTTGGAGATGACAATGCCCGATGATTTCTATGTCCTTAGGGCAAGGGTAAATCTTGGTGTGCAGCCTGAACCAAACAGATAAATATAATTATTATTTCTGTATATTTGATGATGAAAGGGTTTCAGACTCCACAGACTGATCTTTCTGTCGCCAACTGTGTACTGCTGAAATTTTGATTAAAGGCTCACTGAAGTAGTTTATCAGTATTTGTTTGGTTTCAGGAAGTAAAATATGTGAGCTCAATATGAATGACAGACTACATCCAACGAGAGCATTTGTTTCATCAGCCTTGGAAACTCAGAATCCTTGCTGAGGATAGTGCAGGAGGAAGATATTTTCCCATCCCAGATTTGCATAGAGCTCAATAGTCCCTGATTCCAGACATATTATGTTCTGTGGTAGTTTCCTTGCCTCCATCTTCCTCTTGTAAATGTGAATGTGCTAGAATACAGACATCATTTGAAAAAATAATTTAAACCCTTCAAATTCTCCTGTCTGGAAAATGTTTATACAATTTGTAACAGAGAAACCCAAAGTGCTGCTGAAGACAGCCAAAATATTTTGCTGACTTTTTGAAGGGATCATTTCTAGGCAGGGGGAAAAATACTGATTTTTATAAAAAGGAAAGGAAAGAGTGAAAAAGCAGGTCCTGATTTTTTAGTTTTCATAAAATAGTAAGCAAATGTTTCAAGAAATCTTCAAAAAAAATTCTAACATGGATGAATAGGAAAAGTAGTTAGGGACACCATAATTAATCAGATATTCAGAGGAAGAGGGAGAGAGAGGAAACCAGGAGGAAAGAAAAGAGGGAGAGAAAGGAAGAAAACCAAAGAACAGGAGAACAAACATGCACACACACACACACACACACAAAACTTGGCGGTGGGGGAGGGGACTAGAAAGAAAACAGCACAAACAAAACCATCATATGAGTGTTTCCAGAGCCCACTTGGTGGTTATAGAATGGTGATTTTATTTTTGGTGCTACTCTCCTACCCTTAAATGGAAAGCATTAATTAATACAAATCAACTTTGATAAATCTCAGCTATTTATATCTGTGTATGAAATTGAAGTATTTATCATAATCAAGTCTCTTAACATTAGGAATTTTGAGCCTTTTCATTTTATCTTTATTTTCATGAACCTGTGCTTCTGTCATTCTGTAGGTACACACCGTGTGCACAGGTGATTACAAAAACAAAACAAAACAGACATCAAAGAGGGATGCCTTGATTTCTTTCTGTGGACCAAAACTGAAAGAAGCAAAGATATTCACCAGCTATTGTGACTTTGGTGGTTTTCCAAATTGCTGCAATATGGCAAGCTCTTTGTTCAGGCCTTTTAAAATAACACAAACAGACAACATGCAGAACATTTAGAGTGAAGGCTGACAGTGTCTTTTCAGTTGATGGGACTTGGGATAAAAAATAATAATAATAAAACTTGCACAATATGAATTAGAGTAAAAATACTCTACATTTTAGAATTTAAGGCTTCTCTACATTTGTAATATAATCTTTATGTTTTGAAATGGTGGCTATGTCCTTTTTTCCTTTTATTTTCTCCTTTTCTCTCATATTTTGAACACTAGCATCCCTTCCACGTGTAGGATAAGTACACAGTGAGGTATATGATAGACCCTACGGTAATTTTGAAAATGTGTATTATTTGGCAAAATAGACTGTAATGACTTGAGCCCATTGTGTACATCTGTATTTGGACACTTCTTTAAAAGTGTTTTTTTGATCTGATGGACTATAATAACTTTTTCCACAGCAAATCCCTCTCAGATGCAGAATTATTGGATCTCCACTGCAGTTATGGTTTATTGGGTAAATAATAGTCTAACTGTACCAAGGCAAAAGTTATGAATGGCCCAATATACATTTAGCTGTCTACAATCTTTCCATAATTTCAGCAAAAAACAGTCACAGAATATACAGGCCAACGGGAGGGTCAGGGATTCCCTTCGGATAATTAAAATGCCAGGTTTGCTATGCTTTTCAAGGATCTATGTTCTTCATTTTCCTTTAGACTATGACAACAGCTCTAAGAACTCTGTGTTTGGAATTTGTTTAACCAATGAGGAAACTTCATTTTAGGGCATTAGATGACTCCCCTGGAACCTGGGGGCTCTTAGAATGGAGAGCTTGGCTGTGAAGCTGGGTTGCCCTCTGGCTTCTAGATGACTGTTTTCTTCCCTCCAGACTCTTAATGATAGGTGTAGCATGAGTGGGTTTAGGTTTAGCATTTCATGCAAAGGAAAAGGGAAAATGTTATGTTTAAATATGAACCATATCCAGGTTTTGTCACATGTTGAGATTAGAAGAGAGATAAACAATTCTAAGTTTGAACAGGAAGACAGAAGTGCTGAAAGGAGGGATTAGTAACTTCATCTGGGACTGAAGTTGTGGGTTTGAAAGTATAGATGGTAGGTGCCTTTAGAGAATTCAGAATGGTGCCAATTCAGTGATATCACTGGAGCTTTTTCAACAAATGGTCACAACTGTGTATTTCTTGAAATTTTCTAAAGTTTTCTAAAAAAGCAAAGCAACTTTTAAGAGATGAGTTTGTTCTAGGATATATTCTCAGGATTTTAGTGCTAGGATGTGGTCTTATTGAGTTCATAAATAATTTCCCAAATTCTCTCTATTTAGATATACAAAGACTTTATTCTGTTTGCATTTTATTTTGCCTATTTATTTACTCTTTTTTTATTTTATAGTTTTTTTTTTTTTTAAATAGAGGCATGTTTTATTTATTTATTTATTTGTTTGTTTGTTTTGTTTATACAAGCACTGGGTACAGTCAGAAGCGCAGGAGGGTGAGAGAATTCAGCAGAACCAGAGCGGGGAGCAGAACAGACAGACCGATGAAATACACTGCTGAGGGGAGCAGCGGGCGGCAGGAGAGGTCTGCGCGCCATGTGGGACCCTCCTCCGGTGGCCAGGAAGCAGCTGGGGATCGAACTGGCGCTGCAGAGGCTGCGGGCAACTTCGCAACCCAGCTCTCAACCGCTGCGCCACCGGGGAGGCCCTATTTATTTACTCTTGTTGACAAAACTGCATCCCCCCTAAAATTTATGCAGTTAGAAGTTAAATTTTTCTTGATATACTTCTATGCAGGAGGCACTGTGCTTGGCATTGCTGGGTATAATAACATGAGTAAAATATTGTCCCTCATGAATTAGTTTTTTTTTATTACTGTTTTATAAATAACCCAAAATTTAGCTGCTTAAAACACCTATTAGCTTCTGTAGGTCAGAAATTTAGTGTGTATCTGAGTCCTTTGCTCAGGGTTTCACTAGGGACATATCAAGGTTTCAGCTGGGCTGTTTTGTTTGGATGCTTTAATTCACTTTTAAAGTCGTTCTTGGAAGAACATAGTTCTTTCTCCTTGCAGGATCAAGATCCCTATTTTCTTGCTGCTTTTCTTGCTGGGGGTTCCCTCCAAGTCATGGAAGTTGACTGCATTCCTGGCCATGTGTGCCCCACTCTCTTCAAATCAATAATGAGAACTCCTGTGTCAAATTCCACATGTGATTTGTTTTTTATTTTAATTTTATTTATTTATTTATTTATCTATGCTGAGACGAATTGGGGTGTAGGCCAGAGATGTGTGGGATAAGAGGATTCACCAGAGACAGAGTGGGGAACAGAACAGGTGATCTACTGAAATACACTGGTGAGGGGAGCAGTGGGCAAGACAGGAGAGGTCTCCTGTGCCATGTGGGTAGTTCCCTGGCTGGAGATGGAACTTATCGCAGTGGCTGGTGATAGCTTGATAGTGCTGAGACTTTAACCTCTGTGCCACCAGGGAGGCCCAAATTTCACTTGTAATTAGATTCGCTGACTTTCACCTTCTTATAGGGAAAACTGCTTCTCACAGGCTTCTGTGAATAGCTCAGGTGCAGGCAGATAGTCCACTGACTTGGAACTTTACTCCATTTGTAAATTTTTTTTTTTCACAGAAGCACATATGTAAAAGTTTGGTTGAAGAACTCAGAGTAAGTGTGTGTAAAGCAAAGGACAGGAATCTTGGGGGTCTGCTTTATGATTTTGGCACCACACCTGGCACCAAAAGCTGACTGCATTCCTGGCCATGTGGTCCCCACTCTCTTCAAATCAATAATGAGAACTCCTGTGTCAAATTCCACGTGTAATTTATTTTTTATTTTATGCATGAAGAATTATAAAAGTTGCAAAAGAGGGATAAACCAAATGTTGTAGGGGCTTAGAAAAAGGAAAAAACTACTTTTGCTCAGGAAAATCCAGCAGATTTCAGGAAAGGACCTTAAAGGTTGGCAGTGTTTTATTTATGGAGATTAGAAAAAGATACCCCTGGCAGCAATAACAACAGAAAGAATGGCAGAGATGGAAGAGTGAGGCAACACACTGGGGGAGTGAGTAAGAAGAGCACTGTGGGGAGTGAGCATGAAGGACCTTTGGAGTGGTGAGAAATGCAACTATAAATCTAACTTCATATTTGGGAAGCATTTTGAATGCCAGGCAGATTAATTTGTCTGTAAGTTGTGGGAATGAGTCATCACTGATGTTATTGAATATGGAAGAGATGCAATTAGAACTTTACTTTAAAAAGATTGGTGGTGGAACAGAGAAGAGTTGGAGTTCACACTAGACTAGAAGACAGTGAGGACCTCAGATCTACTGGGGAAAATAAGAGAAGGGATAGAATCGATGAATGTGATGATAGAGTCTGAAGATCTGAAATCAAATTGGAAATATGGAGGGAAAGGAATGGGAAATGTATTCTACCTTGAACCAGATTTCATAAGCATAGAGAGGAACATCAGAATGACCGGTTTTAGGAAAAAAATGTCATGAGATAGGATGTACATAGCACAATTCATATGACATCATTGTTGAAATTACTATTGGACCTCAGCAATGGAGTGACACCCTCAGAAAGGAGGGAGTCAAGGCTATATAGGACACACTTGTGTCAAATTCCACCTACTGGAATGGAACTAACTAGGTTTTAAGCTAGCCATGATGGGTAACACATGAAATTGAATGAATCCAGTCATGGCAGCTGAAGTATGCTGAACCCTAGCACTGAAGATGCTTGGCATCTTAAACAATCATTTTGGAGAATTCACAGTCCATAGACATAGGGCATATGGTCTATAGTCATCCATTGCTTAACAATGTTTTGATCTGTGACAGACCATCTGTACCAAAATGGTCCCAGCCTACTTGTGTAGCAGACTATCTGCCCCATTGAGGTTTGTGTTATTACATTATGACATTCACACAATAATGGCACTATCATCTAGTGATACATTTCTTAGAACATACCCCTTCATTGAGTGATATTTGATTACAGTCCCCTAGTAGACTGGGTTCTTAAAAACTGATTAGGATACAAGGTCCCCAGTTATTTCTTGCACTAGTGCATTGTTTGGAAACTATTCATACAAGTTGGCATAAGTGACATAAGTTTTGAGAAAGCTTACGTTTGGCAACCCACAATTTAAAATTCTAAGCTTGGTGCGTGCTTAAATCTCTTGACCTCAGATAACCTAGTACAATGCAACATTTTATTCATTTTATTTACCTTGTCTTTCTCGAAAATTCACTCTCTTCCTGGGGGGGTGGTGGGGCCACCATGAGTAGAGTACAGATGTGTGGGGTAAGCAGGCATGGTGATATGGCAATTAATCCAGCAATGTCTGTTAAAAAGGAGTGGAAATGTTGTTTTGAAATGTCTGGCATAAATTCCAAAGGAAGGGTTGGGGAGTGGGGCACATGTCTCAGAACAAGGGAGTAAAATGATGGTGATCTCTGTGAGGACAGAATTGGAATCTTTTTCAACAGTGTCCCACATTGACTACTTTGGAACTAATGGTAAAATTTCTTTTTTTTTTTTTGAAATATTTTATTATTTATTAATTATTTTTTTAAAAGATTTATTTATTTATTTATATAAGCACTGTGTACAGTCAGAAGCATGGGAGGGTGAGAGAATTCACCAGAGCCAGAGCAGGGAGCAGAACAAGCAGAAGGACCGAAGTACACTGCTGAGGGGAGCAGCGGGCGTCAGGAAAGGTCTGCGCGCCATGTGGGACTCTTGCTGGCGGCCGGGATCGAACCGGCGCTGCAGAGGCTGCGGGCAGCTTCGTAGCCCAGCGCTCAACCGCTGCGCCACCAGGGGAGGCCCACTAATGGTAAAATTTCTTGATGAAAAATTTGTTTTTAATTCATGTGAAGTGAATGTAATGCAGGGCAATGTTGTGATTTCACTGCCGCGAGAAGAGATGGGATATTCAAGAACTGATGACCAAGGCATACATTCTGATAAGATATGGTGGTGATCATAGCTTTGTGGGTGACTTTTATGATTGTCCTCAAATTATTTATTATTTTGTGGATTTCCTTAAAATGAATGTGATTTATGTTTTATCATTTATAACATTCAGGGATCTTCTTATGAGAAGAAATAGAAATGACTAATAGGCTTTGGGAGGGTTAGTAGAGAGATTTTTGAAAATGGATGAAATGACCTCCTGCTACTGCATGTGTACATTTCGTGTGTCTTAAATATATTCAGTTGGATTTTGTTGAGTTCTTTCAAGGCCAACTGGTAATCCCAGTCTTCCACATGGCTTGGGGGACTGTTGAGGTGGTCTCCCTTACAGATCTTTGGGAAATTGAGTTTTCTCATAGGGAAATGAAGTTCATAGAAAGGACCTCAACTAGACAAGGAAAAGACTCGTTTCTCTCTGATCTCATGCTTTCACCCTTGGTAAAGGTGCCAGAGCTTTGCTGAACACTGGTCAGGGATAAGGGATGACCACTTGCCACTGACAGCAGTTTTGGAAGGAGGCAAGTACCATCTGCGCCTAGAGGATGATAAGCTGAAGGTGTCTCAGATGTATTTCATCATCAGACTGTCTGTTTTTTATTCTTTCTATTTATTTCCTTTCTATTATCCTTGCTTACTGGAGTCTAGTCATTTTGTCTGAGTTGGGCTTTTGGGCATTGAAGAAAAAGTTGTGTTTCTATATACATCTAAAGTGTACAATGGAAACTCCTCTACATTGTAATTAGCATGTTACCAAATGAAAGGTGAATTTCACCATATGAGTGGGAAACTTTGCCTACTAGACATCCCTCCCTTGTGGTGATTCTCTCTGCTGCTCTGAAAGATTGGGGTTTGATCTTTTTATTTATTTTTCATTTTTTTAAAAGATTTATTTTATTTATACAAGAACTGGGGTATACCAGGCCAGATGCGCGGAAGGGTGAGAGGATTTACCAGAGACAGAGCGGGGAACAGAACAGGCAGACCAATGAAATACACTGCTGAGGGGAGCAGTGGGCGAGACAGGAGAGGTCTGCTCGCCATGTGGGTTGCTCCGATACCGGCCAGGATCGAACCTGCACTGCAGAGGCTATGGACAGCTCTACAGCCCTGTGCTCAATCGCCTGTGCCACCAGGGAGGCCCTTGATCTTTTTAATTGTATCTGTGGATAACTAGAAGTCTGTTTCAGCCTGAGCAGACAACCAGCGAAGGAGAAGGTTTGAGTGTGACTGATTTTGTGTGCCAAATTAGACAATGGAGGCATGGAGTGAAATAAGGCACCCCCTGGGGATAGGCTTTTTGGGGAATGATTGTGCTTGACTTTGGGCTTGCTGATGGTGAGGTCTTTGGTCTATCCAGGTGTAGTGATCCAGGAGGCAGCTAGATCTGGTATTAAAATGAAGAAAGACCTGGGGTCACATCAAAATGGGGGATGATAATGCCAGTTATATTACCTCATGGCTTTGTCATAAGAACAAAACCAATCACCACAAGGCTATGGATTGATTCTGGAAATAGAGTTGAATGATGTGTGCAAAAATACCACAATATATGTTACTATTATTGAAAGCAGGCAATAGTTCTGTGTATTTTTCTGTGACCTTTCTATTCCTGTGGTGTATTATTATTCTATTCTTGGAAGCACTTTTAATTATGTTATTGTCAGACTTAAAGTAGAGATTTGGAGAACTCCTCTATCCTTCAGTAAAGAACTATTTAGTTTAGTTTTTTTTTTTTTTCCCTTCCCTGGGAGAGCTGCATTTAAGATGTAATGATTGAAGCTTAGCTATAGCTTGATCTCAATCTAATGAATATCAGGTTAAATGTTTTTAAAAATCATTGTTTCTTAAGGTCTGGTAACTTTTGGTTTCAACCAGATAGTCTGAGAAAGCTACTCACATTTAAAATTGAAGGAAGGAAACAATTTCCCTTTAAACACCACAGAGTCCCTGAATATTACTAATACTTACTATAAGGCTTTTTTCCACTCAATTTATCTGGAAAAACCCTGATTTGCATATGTTTGCATCTATTTGCATGTGCAATTCTAGTAACTCCCAACTCCAAGTATGTAGGATAAAGCAAATTAACTCTTTGTTTCAACCTGCTGTGATTCTTGTCTAGTATTATGTGGTAGGTTGGAAGTTTTAGTGGCTTTTAAACTCCAGAAGAATTAGGAAGTAGGCTTTCAGGGGACAATATTAGCCTTGGGGGTAAAGATGGGAAGATACCTGAGGCCTTAGAGAGTGTCAAAATGCTCAATATGTCCCCAAGTGTCCCCTGATTGAATGAAGGAGATCTTAGAGGAAGGTTTTCAGAGATTTCCATCTGTGAACATAGACTTAAAGCTGGTGGAGGCAAAGCTTGTTTCTGCATCTCCCCACTACTCCTCTGCCCATGTTACTTCCCTGCATTCCTGACAAGGCCTGTCTTTCATTTTATGCAAATCCTCATTGCAAGAGGATTGAATATCTTTATATTACATGTCCACTAGATACATTTGGAAAAGAAAAATCCATATATTATATATATGTATACAGATGAATCTATGTATATACATATATGTGCATGTGTATATACAGACATGTGTACATATATGCACATGTACATATATGTATGTATATGTGTATATGTAATATACATATCTGTAGTATATCCATACAGTCTTAAGAAATAAAATACTAAAGGACATTTTAGATTCTTTGGAAAACTAATAAGTACACATTGCACACATTTTTATCCTGGGGCCGGAAGCAGTCTTTGGAACCATACAGCTAAATCTTAAAGGCAGCTGCTTTTCTGCCTTCTTTTTGGGCCAACCCATAAGTCAGTAGTAGCCACTACACACTGGTGACCGGGGGCACATGAATTGTGGTGGAATTGAGGTGTGTGTCACAAGTATAAATTTACACTGACTTTGAAGACTTCCTATGAGAAAAAATGCAAAATTTCTCATTACCAGTTTTTTTTTAAATATTGACTGTTGAAATGGTAATATTTTGGGTTATGTAAAATACATTATTAAAACTAATTTTGTTTCTTCCTATTGCCTTTGAGAAAATGTGGCCACTGGAAAATTTTACATGACATATGTGGCTGGCATTTATGGATCACACATTTCTGTGGGGCAATGTTGCTCTAAGAAATATTTTTCACTTTGATTTCTAAAGGGAAACATAACAGAAGCAGAGAGTCAGTATTGGGGCTGATGTGTGGAGCATTTGCTACCCATCATGGATGCTCTAGATTATTGCTATTTGTGATCTGAATGTCAATTGTCTTAGAATCTTTTTAATGTGGATGTTGATTGCCTTATCTTTCTTTTTACCTGGCCCATATATCTACTCTGATTCAGTGCCCAGGTAAGAGAGAGCCAGTGTCCTCAGCTTCAGGCATTGGCAATGGATTTTAGTAGAAGCACAATTTCTCCTGACAAAATCAGGTTTTGTCATTTATTCACTTGGAATTTTTGTCTCATTGAAACCTTGCTACTCTATTTAACCTACTTCTAGTTGGCAAATATCTGCTGCCATGTTAGATTATGCTTTTTTCTTAGATTAACTCTTAAGTAATATACATAGCAGATACAGGAGAAAGGGTGGGAGAGGAAAAGTTTTCACTTTTTTTTTTTAAATACAAGACTGATTTTATTATATTGCCAGGGAAATAAGTTAGATTGCTCTGGCAGTCTCAATAAATCACACATGAAGTCATCTTTTTTTTTTCCCTAAATTAAATTTTTATTTAAATAAAAGTGTTATGTTTGTATTTGAGCTGACAGCTAAATCTGATAATTAGAGTGCATGAAGTTGGCTTTGATTGGCATTGTAATTGGATTGTCATTGGGCTGAGAACCTATTATCTTTGGATCATGCCCCATGAAATCTGTTGAAGAAACTTTGCTGCCAGTCATTAGAGCCACCATCTTGGCTTACAAATTAGGTTTGAAAGGCTTCTTACCACTGGGAATGTAATTTAAACCACCGCAATTGCACTCCCATTAATTAAAATTATATTAAAATTATGGTTCATTTTCTAAATATTTTTTTCATATTTTATTAGACATACTTATTACTAAATGTTTAACAAATTACATAGCAGTGCTTAGTAAAATTATGTTTCTGAGATAATCCATCTCATCAGCACATGCTACTCAGCATCAGTAGAATTAGTCAGTGTTAATCATTAAAAGATATACAATTTATATTTTTCATTACAAGTTTCATAAAGAAATCTTTCCATTATTTCAACTAACATGCAGGGCCAGAGATATCTATTGTAAATTAAGATCATTCCAGCTGATAATGAAATATGCAGCTTTGCTATAAGGAGGTGTTGTCTGTTATGGTCTCAGTTCTTTCTGCCTTAAAAAATTACTTTTCTAAAACAATAGAAGCCTATAAAAGAGAGAACACTTTTCTCTTTAGGAAAGAAGATTAAGGAGGGGGGAAAAAAAGCACACATATGCCAAAATTTATGCTGCTCTTTATTCCTATTATTGTCTGCTAAAAGCAGATCAGAGCTGATTAAGACAGAAAAGGAGCTTGTGAGGTCTTGAGAATAAGAACGAGGCACAATTGGTGGGGTGAGGCTGATCTCTCCTGGCTGGTGGAGAAGGGTATGTGTGTGCCACAGTCCACATGCCTCCTTCCTAACCATAGTCCCTTCTCACTGGCCTCAGAACCCCAGGTACTCACAGGCAGATGCCACCAAGTATGTGGATGTGAGGAACTCGGAGGCATTTCTTTTTGACATGAGAACATGGCAGAGATTCTATGTTTGCTTTTCCTGTTTTCTTTTTATGATTGAGGCTGTGATTGTTCAGGAATACCTCCCCATCTCTCAATTTCTTGCCTGCAGATAACTTTGGGGTGATAGTTTGATGACTTGGACAAAAAATTTCAATGGCATTTAAAAATATAAAATGCTTTTGGGGCCTCCCCAGTGGCGCAGCGGTTGAGCGCTGGGTTGCGAAGCTGCCCGCAGCCTCTGCGGCGCCGGTTCGATCCCCGGCTGCTCCCAGGCCACCGGAGGAGGGTCCCGCATGGCGCGCGGACCTCTCCTGCCGCCCGCTGCTCCCCTCAGCAGTGTACTTCGGTCCTTCTGCCTGCTCTGCTCCCCACTCTGGCTCTGGTGAATTCTCTCACCCTCCCGCGCTTCTGACTGTACCCAGTGCATGTGTAAACAAACAAACAAATAATAAATAAATAATACATGCCTCTTTAAAAAAAAAAATATATAAAATGCTTTCAATTTTGCCCTAATTTTATTTGGATTGTATTACTTATCAATACCTTTTCCTGCCTTTCTTCTCAGCTACATTTTTAATAATACCTATTTCCTTTGCAGTTTCTGTCCAGCTTTGGTGTTTTGCTAAGTATATGTCACACAATAAATGCTCAATTAATATTAAATTGCAGTTTCTGTCCAGCTTTGGTGTTTTGCTAAGTATATGACACACAATAAATGCTCATTTAATATTAAATTGCATGGAATTGAATTATAAATACGCCTTCTATAGATACTAGGGGATAGGTAGAGTCAAATGCTAAATGGGCTAAGGTACCTAACATATGGATGATAAGGTATAGTTGAAAAACAACGTTCATAGCTGATTTTACTCTCTCAAATCATATGGTGTTTTAGGTAAATGCTACCACTTGTTTCCCAGCCCTCCTCTACCCTTTTTTTTTTTAATAGATAAAGACTCCAAGGGTCAGAGAACTGAATGTTCAAATTGGGACTAGATCTCAGAACTTTTCTCTCCAAATCCAAGGTCTTTTTCATTCTCCCAGGCATCCTTCCACAGAAAGGGCTATGTCCCAAAGTGGGGGAGTACATTTTTGTGGGGGGGGGAGGGAGGACAGGCCTATTTCCACTCTTAGTGGTGGAAAAGGAAATTGGTGGACAATTAGCAATATGAAAAAATAGTCTCAAGAATGTTTGGGCCTTGTAGCCCCATCTAGGAATATGTTCTAAAGAAGTGATCATATGATGAGTAATTTAATCACAGCCAACTCTTACTAGCTGCTCAAAATGAGCCAGGCACTGTACATATATTTTCTCACTTAAGGCTCAGAACAGTGCAATGAGTTATGTTCTTACAATTACTTTCCCCTGAAACAGATGGTGAAATGAGGCATGGGAGGATTTTCTAAAATATGTCCAAGTGTCCAAGTTACATGGCTATTTAGGATTTGGACCCACCTAGAGCTCTTCCTCTCTACTGATCTGCTCATTGTTCAGTCACTGCCGTGATGATTAAAGCAGAGAAAGCTTGGAAGCAATCTAAAAGCTAAGCGACAGGGAAATCATTCAGAGGAAAAATCTTCCCAACTCTACAAATGATGCTTTAGATGTATGTAATGGATATTGAAAGATGATTATGATAAAATTGAAACCTTTAAAATACTATTTATCCCACTTTGTGAGCATATGTCCATGGAAAAATATCTGGAGGGATTACAACTTAGTTTTTTCTTGTTCTTTATCTGTATTTTCTATTTTCTCTTAGAGTGAAAATGCCTCATTGTGTATTTTTTTTAACTAAAGTGCATATTTGGGGAGTAGTTTATAACTTTTGAAGCATTCATGTAGCACCAAATGTTGTCAAGAGGTGTCTTTCCAAGCAAAGAATGAGTTTCCCTTCCAAAGGATTATTTTCTTCTATTACTTATGGACAGGACCCTTCTGGTTTCATCTTCATTCACGTTGTGGTAGCCCTTTGAGCTCAACAAGATGTCAGGGAGGGGTACGCTCATTGTGGGACCAGGCTGGATGTTCACAGCTGCATGCAGTGGACATGCAATGGAATCTGCATGAGAAGTAACATACCTCCCCTGCCTTTTTTAAGCAGAGGAAGGACCTTTGGCAAAGAAGCATGACAGCCAAATTTTGGGTAGCTGTGCACAAGTCTAAGCTCAAACAGCTTGAGGAAGCACAGGAGTCTCTGAAAGGAAGTTAAGGGTTAAGGACAGAGTAATGAGGACAGAGAAAAAGGACTCTTTCCACCTGGGGAGGAGAGGTCACTAACTGTCCTCTTTTGGGTTCCTGGGTGAGTAAACTGCATATCAAACAAATGGCCTAGCTGAGGGACCAGGAGAACCAGGCTGAGACAGTACCAAAATTTCTGGAATATACTCACCCACGAACAGGCTCTTCTTTGGGATTTGCCTCAATTACCCATGTGCGTGCCATGGTCTAGCCTCTACCACCACATTGTATGTTTGCTTGGGTCCCAGACATTTTGAGAAACAGACTTAGTTAGCAAAGGGGCACCAGATCCTTCATAATGTCTGTTTATACCTTTGAGATTTAAGGTACCCAATGAAATCTTTAGTTCTGGAAAAGAGGGGATACAGAGCTAAAACATCATCTGAATAACTTCAGAGTGTTTGGGGACTAGAACATGCCATATATAAGTGTCTCGCTGTGATAGGATTAAAGAAAAATTGTGCTACACTCGGGATGCAGGCCAGAATGGGACAGCTGGGTGTGGGAAGGACAGAAGAGCTGGCTACTGAAATAAAGGACAAAGGACTGGACAAAATAAACACTTCATTTTCACAACTTTCATCCCCAATTGGTTGATTGGTTGTGTGTTTGCAGTTGAGAAATATCTACAAATGTTGCCAAATAATTTATTGGCCAAATAGATTCTAATTTTTTGAAGAATTAAGAGTTCTCAGGGAACATCATTTAAAACAATCTGCTGTTATAGTCACCACAAGATTATATATAATCACCATAGACTCCAGTGTGTGTGATATTTTGTTATTCTTAGAATATAGGCATGATTTTTAAATTTTGTGTACATTCACATTTACAGTATGTGACTATAGAATTCAGCTGTTCAATCAATTTCGGCAGTTCTGCTCAGGATTTGTTATGTTGTAGAATAAAAGGCAGTTTAGCACAGAAGTTACAGGTGCAGCTCTGGAACCAGATCTCTTGAATGTGGATCTCATTTGCCATTTATTAGATGTTTTACCTTGCCTGAGTTTTTAATACATTCACCATGCTTCAGTTTCCTCATCTGTAAGATGGAAATGACAGTAGCTCACTGGCTGGACTTTTTTTTTTTTTTTTTAAAGATACCATGAATTGGAACCTGTGAAGTGCTTAGAACCATGCCTGGTGGTTAAGAAGTTCCATCCATGGTAGACATCATTGTTTGCTACCATGCTTCAGTATTTGCAAAATATCAGGGAGGCAAAAGGATGAAAAATATATATTCTACTTTAATAAAAGCATTAAATTTTAGATGGCTATTTTTCTCTATTTTATCCATGGCATTAGGTCATGTTACTGCTGCCACCAGTATCTTTCTATCAGAATTTCCAAGTTTCAAAGGTTGTATTATTGAAAAAAAATATGGAATTCTCCTTATGGATTTTTTTATTCCCTGGGAGAGGTAGTTACCTCCTTCCTAAGCATGTCAAGACCCAGTAATTCACTGCCTCCAAGGTGAAGCAGCCCCTACCTGGATAACCACAGTGGGATTCTGTGATATCCCTTGAGTACAAGAAAGGCCCTGTGCTCCCCTCTTGGTAAATGAAATCATTGATCCACTTTTAAAACTAACTTATCTAGAGGTTATCTGTATCAACATTCATATCAAGGTAAGTAAGGACACACAGCTAAGTGGATCTCCCACTATATGCACACACTTACAGAATCCACCCCCCACACAGCAGGCACCTCACATTCAAACTGGATTTTTTTTTTTTCTGAATTAATGTACTCTTTCCTGAAACCAAAAAGAGAGTGGAACCTTTACATTTTTTCTTTTTAATTTGTGTTAATATAGACATGAGACATTATTGGTGAATGTGGAAAGCAATGAAACTTGAACTATATCCAATTGGAAAAAAAAAAATAAGTTCAGATGCTTTCTGTGTTGGTTTTTGCCTCACATGCAGATTGTACTGTTTGGTGAGAGGAATGATTAGTCATTTACAGGTTCATTACATAGTACGGTTAAACCTGACCTTCCTTTCCCTGTGGCTGTCTGGTGAGGGACCTTTCTCAGTGGGTCCAGCTGGCTGATATGGCCCTTATAGGTAAAAACCTATGTAGTGCATTCTGTTTCTCCCAACTTTATGCCACTCTCTTTGAGATCCTGAGTTTACATATGGCATGGAATAGCCTACATGTCATTCATTTCTCAGTTCTTTGTACAAGATTTGTAAATGGGACGTCCATCCTCCATTCCACCTCCTACAACAAGAAAGGCACATTGTTATTTAAAGCAAAATCTTTATAGATTAGTTGTTGAATGCGATATTCATCTCATGAATAACTAATAACGTAAAATAAAGAACAATGGAAATGCAAATTATCTGCACATATACAGTGGCAGTTAGCAGTACGAACAGCCCTCCAGAGTTCGTGCAAGGTAGGCAAAAGCCAGTCAAATTTCTGATTGTACCTAGTCCTTTGAGTGGCTGAGACAATATCAGAATTCATCTCTTTTAGGACTCATTATTGAGGCATGAAAAAAGAGATTGAAATCTGGTAGAATTTCAATTCTTTCGTTAGCATTATTAATAAACAAGAATTGGCAGTAGCTAAACTGATTGGCACATACATCTGGAATAACAGAAATAAATAAGTTTCAGAATGGAAGGAAGGTTTCCTGCTGGAAGGATTTTGGGTAGGAAATAGCATTTGAATGAGGACAGCTTCAAATAAAACCAAACCTCAATAAATCTAAGTTGCATTTTCAGCATGAAATAGAAGAACAAGTGGCTGACTCTCCATGAAAAAGATGACTTGCTTTTATTTGGGGAAGAAAACAGAAAGAGTTTTAGGGCAATGGAGGTGGAGAAGAGGTTCTCACAGTTAGAGAAAACCCACCTATGGAAACACTCTAGAGAAAGTTCTCATTGTTCTAAGTATCAAACTCATCCCTGGCATTATTTCTGAATTGACTCTTTAGCCAGTAATGGTAAAGAAAATAATATCCAGCCTTTAAAAGATTTATATTAGTATGCAGACACCAAGATTTCATTTTCTGTACACAGTGAATCACTTCCTACCAAAAGCCTGGAGATTTTCTTTCCCTCGCTTACCATGCTTTTATCCAGTTCATGGGCCCATCACATTTCCACTCAGAAAATACAGTCAGAATGATTTGATGCTGAAAGGCTAAATTTCATTTCCTTGACAGTTTGAATCCAGAAGCAGACTCTGTCTTCGATTGTGGTGGTGGTTTTCCCTGTATCAGTCATGGTAAGGATCCATCACAATTATCATGTGTGTGATGTGAACAATGAACATCAGAACAACATAGAATCTTTTTATAAGATGTTACATCTATTTTTTTCCTGTTGTAAGAGAACAATGAAAACCAAAGGCTTGAGTGGACCATTTAAAAGCAACAGGCCCCACAGGTGGCTGACCTAGATAACAGCTAGCCTGACATGACAGCCACTCTGTGTGGTGAGTTATGCCAACCCTGAGCCCCTGGCTGCCTGCTACTAACTGCCAGGTTAAACACTTCCTGTGACCGCTCCAAAGTGGCCCTTCTCCTAATGGAGATCCCCCCCCACCACCCACAGACCACCTGATATTTCCTTCTTAATCAACTCTTACAAGACTCACTCTCTTCAAGAACTGCAGCGCTCAGGGCACTTCTATCTTGAATCCTGCATGCCTTCTATCAATTCTATCAAACATTGGCACTTAGGTGCCCCTAATAACATAGGACAGTTAAACTCAATCCACGCCTCATCTACCCACAGCAAGCCAGCATTGCTTAACAACCTCCTTTTTATTAAATACATAAATACATAAATAAATAAATAAATAAAAAGCATGGGGCATTTATGTTGTACTCCATAATATGTCTTGTTTTAATTTCTTAAAGTACTTAACCATCATTCCCTGTTGCCATTGCTGCTGAATTTTAGAGAAAAGGTTATGTTCAAGTGTGGTCCTCAAACCAGTGGTATCAACATCCTCTGGATACTTGGTAGAAATGGAAATTCCAAGTTCTTCAAATTTATTGAATCAGAAACAGGGATACAGCCTGGGGATACAGCCTCCATATCTGATTTTTGAACAAACTATTTAGGTGATTCTGATATATGATAAACTTTGAGAGCCATAAATTAGTTTCCTGTTTTGTTAACCCTGGGGCCTTGAGTTTTTCCTCATGTAGGAACTCTTAGAATATCATCCACAAATTGGAAAAGCATAAGCTAATGGATTGGACCAGAAGTTCTCCAAGCCTGCTTGTAAAGGCATGTTTACATGTGGGGAACACTTACTTGGATGAACTTGGACCTCCCTGAAGTCCTTCAGTTGGCCAGATGACAAACAGTTACTGTACTTACTATGCAGATAATCTTCTGTGGCTGGGAGATACAACAGTACACAAAACACCATGAAATTTACCAGTAGGGTCTAGCCAATAAGCAAAGACAATATAATGTCAAGTAGGAATAAGTACTATGGAGAGATGGAGAGTGTCTGAACTGCATTACTCAGATAGGGTGATTAGGATAGGCCTCTCCAAAGTGGCAGCTTTTAAGCAGAGACTTCAGTGAAGTAAGTGAACATGTTATGAGACAATCGGGGAAGACATTTCTAAGTCGAATACGGGTGACACCCTTGTCAAGTTCTTCACCTTAGAAAAAAAAAATATATGTACATGTATATATATTCTAGATTTTCTTACCTTCTCCAGCTGTAGATGCAGGTCACTGGGGATCGCCCCTCCTTTCCCAACTAATGCTGAAGATCCCATTAGGAGAAGACAGTTTAACTGTTCTGGTAACTAGTTTACCTGATGCTTACCCCTGATTGTCTCTTGGTCAGGGGTCAGGCATGGAGTCCTGCGCAGCTGAGGTCCTCTAACCCTCTCTCTTCTGTCTGTTAAAACAAAAACTTGGAATGCAATTTAGTGTGGTTTTTTTTTTTAAGATTTATTTTTATTTATTTATACAAGCACTGGGTACAGTCAGAAGCACGGGAGGGTGAGAGAATTCACCAGAGCCAGAGCGGGGAGCAGAACAGGCAGAAGGACCGAAGTACACTGCTGAGGGGAGCAGCGGGCAGCAGGAGAGATCTGTGCGCCATGTGGGACCCTCCTCCGATGGCCGGGGAGCAGCCAGGGATCGAACCGGCGCTGCAGAGGCTGCGGGCAGCTTCGCAACCCAGCGCTCAACCGCTACGCCACCGGGGAGTCCCTCAATTTAGTGTTTTTACTTCATGCATAATCTTGAAGTCACCCTCATTTATGTTCTTTGTATATTGCAAAGAAAATAAATTTGCCAGTAGTTGCTACTAACCAGTGGCAACATATTATTGCAAACATATTTGGCAAGTCTTCCAGGCACTGCCCTGTATCCAGACAGTGGCAAATCCTGGGTTGAAAAGCACCACAGCAGATGTAGATGTGATGGATTCATCCTTATTTGTGACAGTTTTTATTCCCCCAGAGGCTCACAACCCAACCTAGAATAAGCCTTTTAAAATAAATGTCATTAGTGGCAGAGGGCAGAGGGCATGGAAGTACAAACCATTCTGACCAAAGGAAAAACAAGCCAAGTAAAAGTGTTACAGGGCAGGGAGAGGGGGAGCCCAAACCCCGCAAACCTGCCTATTGTAAATGGTTTCTGCCATCCGCCGCATCAAAACAAAGCATGTGAGGCTTTAATGGGAAGGAACTTTAATACAACTAGGAAACAATACAGGAAAGGCAAAGAGTTTAGTTTCTAAATGAAGCACCCAAAGTTACCCGTCCCCTTGTGGGTAAAACTCCATCCAAATGGGATTGGCCCAGACCCCAAAGCCTGCCACAAGTCTAAAGCACCTTCCAGTGGGGACCCACAGAAAAGGGTCAGAAACAACCAGACAAGCCCGGAAGGAAAAGAGCAAAATCAAAATCAAGATAAAAGTTGCCATTGTCTCCTCCCCACGGGTATCACCCACATTTGTGTTACCCAGTCCATGACCAAAAGACAAACGCAGTTTCTTCACGTGTCTCTAGGTTCCATGCGCCTCCTCCAGGTCTCCTTCTGGCTCCATCCTGCTTCCTTCCTTCCTCAGTCTCCTCTGCAGCTTCTTCTCTCCCTGCTCAGCTCCACCCTCCCTTGGGTGGGGCAGGGAACCTGGAACCTCCCCCTTTCCTGGGGACCACCCTGTTACAAAAGCACTGTTGATAGCAGATGAAGCTGCAACTCACACAATCTGTTCGCTGTATGAGAGGAAGAAGGTCATGGTTGAGATCAGAGAAGAAAAAACATTGCTCTTTCTTTAATCCATGGACCTCCCCCACTTTTTATTTTTGAATGAAATGTTCAATGGAAATATTATACAATAGTGGATTTCTGTCCTGAAGAGTCACCAAGGGGTTTTCTTCTTTATCCTCTTGAAAATGCAATGAGGGTTTATAGGGACAGAAGTGGTGGTGGGACTGGTTTTACCTGCTTTTGAAGGTAAACAGAAGATCCATCATCCACGCAACCCAATGTATCACCAAAAGCATGCAGACTGCTCTAACTGTTTGAAATTCCCACATGTATTTATAATGATTTAGAAATCATTGGAAAAACAGCAAACAGGAAGTGACAATTGCTGTGTTTCTACTAGAGACAGAAGAGGCATTCTTTTTTTTTTTTAAAGATTTATTTAGCTATGCACACAAGAACTGGGGTACAAGCCAGAGGTGTGGGGTGAGAGCATTCACCAGAGACAGAGCAGGGAACAGAACAGGCAGACTGATGAAATACACTGCTGAGGGGAGCAGCGGGTGAGTCAGGAGAGGTCTGCTGTACCATGTGGGTAGCTCCCTAGCTGGCTGGGGATCGAACTCGTGCTGCAGAAGCTGCGGACAGCTTCACAGCACTGCACTTAACGCTCTGCAACAACAGGGAGGCCCAGAAGAGGCATTCTAATCAAGATCTGTGGCCTGTTTCACTTTCTTCTCTATCCCTTTTCCATTCATGTGATTCCCTTCTCACTGTTTTAGTTTTCCCCTTTTGTTTCTCTGATTAACTCTGGCTCCCTTATCCTCCCACCCTTTGATACAAAGTTTGAAGCCCTCTAGAGCTGTTTCTGTCTAAAACAAAACAAAAAAAACAACAACAAAACATATAACCTCCACTTTGGAATGTCTTTGGAGCTGTGTGAATAAATATGTTGAGAAGGACTGGATGGTTCCCAGGTAATTCTTGCAGACAGAACTGCAATCCAATTCTGGATCTGCAGTCAAACCATCTACAGAGATAAACATCACAAGCAAATTTGTATTTATAGGGGAAATTGTCCTTCGTCCTCAACCCAACATTGAATTTGAAAAATTTCCAAGCTTTATTACATGGAGAATTGGTTTTTAATGCTTTGAGGTGTGTGTAGGTGTGTGAGAATGGAGCTGATAAATATAGTTACATTCTTGCATCCATTGGTGACCCGATTTTCTACAAAGTCATTTTGCATGTAGAAAAAAAGAACAATGGCGGGGGAATGAAATAGTTACTGTCAAGGAAATGTATAAAATAGTCTGCCAAGGTTCAACATTTGGGAGAGATTTGAGGTCAAAAAAGTCTCTATTCAAAAGACTAAATGCTATCTCCAATTTTTTGGTCTTGGTAATAATAATACCTTTCAATCTAAAATGATTTTCCATGTCCGTGGGAATTTGGTAATCAGGGATACATGACTGTTCATTCTGGTTTATCTTCAGATGAAATTCAGCTGATGGGTTCAGGTGGAAGGCATCTGAGTGTTATGAGAAAACAGCAACGTCAGAATCTTTCATGGCATCAGTGACTGACTTTTTCATAGACAGAGGTAGAAAATTTCAATTCTTCCCCACCCCACACAGCACTCCTATGAAATTTAAGAAATTTTAGCTCCAATTTGTACACAGACCCGGTGTAGTTTGTGCTGGTGCCAAATTGGACACAAGGGGGCACCGAAGTGCCACACATTTTGCCCTGGGACCTTTCTACATGTGCAAATTCCCATCAACAGAGGCCAGGAAACTCTGGCCCTTCAGAAGCATCCGCCTTCCCAAGCTCACTTGACAGAAACATTGCTTGGTAGTTGGAATCATAAAGCATTACCCAAAGTTTCTGTTTGCCCAAGTGTCTATCTTGGTGCCAGTTTGAAACTATTTCACCATGGTGGTTGAAGCACCATATTAAATGTCTTTCTTATTTTAAAAAAAGACATGTTTTGGTTTTTATTTTTTGGTTATTGTTGTATTTGAGAAAGTTCTATAAAAGACTATATGAGGGGACATTCTTTCAATTTAAAAAATAATAGTTGTTTTTTTTTTCTACAATGACTTTCAATTATTGGTGTCCTGAATATATTCTTAGCAAGAAAATTATTTTTCTTCTTAATCTGTGTGTTGGCCAAAGGAGACGATAATTTGTTCATTTATTTTCTCTGCTTTGTCTTTCTTTTTCCTGAAAAGTAGAGAATTGGCAGGGTTCTTGCCACAACATGAAGAACTATGGGATAATTCTTGGGGCAACAATAAAGTTTCATGTTTAGATTCTCTCACTTAAAAGAAAATGGGGATTTTGACTATTGATTTCAAATTTTCTCTGTCTGGGCAGGAGAGCTTGCATTTCATTAAATGCAGTCAATTTGTGGTGAAATATTCTTTTTTTATTTTTCAAGATAGATTGCTGATTTACTTTAGAATGATGGGAAAATAAGGTTGTACCTGCTGAGTGCTGAAGAGAGGTGTTTATTTGCTTTATTGATTTGGTCCATTTTTGTGAGATGTTTTCCATGTATTTTTCATTTGGCTACAAAATGTACCTACAAATGGTCCTGGCTGCTGTACTGCATTAGTATCCTAGAGAATAGCTCCAAAGAGAGAGTTTGGAATTTGAAAATAATTATTTTGTTGGAAAAGCCTTCTGTTAAGTCAGGCTCTGACCCTTGGATATAGACTAGCAAACTGTGACCTCTGTACTTTTCAGTGATCTTGATTGGTTAAGTTCTGTTACAGTCTGTGACTGACTGTGAATGAAATACATCTCTGGACTTTCAAGCTAGAGTCTTCAGTTCTTTGCTAAGGAAGAAACCTGGTCAACCCTAGATATGGACATCAATGCAAAGAATATTGAGCTTTTGAAAATGATCCCTCCAACCTTGAACTCTATTATTTTTTATCTGAGGATAAAAGTTTCTTTTTGAAAAACAATATAATGGTACTGCTTCCTAAAGAAAAATTATTCATTTGTTAAAAAGATGGTCTTTTCAGAGACCATTCAGTCATGATAAGTATGAAGACTGCCTAATCTATAATGTGAAGTGGAAAAGACCATACTCTACATACGCTATCTTCAGTATGGAAAATGTATGTATGCTTCTGGGCAGGTTTCCCCCACTATATAAAAGTAGAATGTTTCCATTTACTATGATTCTGTAAGCTAATATCTGAATCAATTACCATTAGCTTATATGGAAAAAATTTTGCACATTCCCAGTTCCATAGCAATCTACTAAATCATATTAAATAGGAATGGTCTACTTTCAAATACTGGGGGAAACCTGTGTAAGAACTGGAAGACAGTGTGGAGTCAATAATGTAAGTGATTATAAGGATTGGGATAATGGGTTACTTAACTATTTTTTATTCTGTTAGTTTTATAATATCGTTTATGGGAAGAAAAGGGCAGTGGATATATTGGGGAAATATGAGTTGTTTTAGTGACTGGAACCTGTTATCTCTTCATTTTCTGACTGAGCTAAAATCTTTTGAGGGTTGTATATTTTTCATGTGATACCTGATTCCACTGGAGATGATCACTTCTTTCTTTATAGAGAAGTTAGAGTGAGAATTTTTTAGATCTAGACTGGAAAGGTAAAACCTAAATCTTGCTTCAATTTAAGATTTGTGCACTATCTTCCCTAAGTTAGGCAAAATATCCAGGGTCCAATAGCACTTTTGATTTCTTGAATAATCAAGTGAAGAAAATAAACTTGAAAATTCTAAACATATTAAAAGCAGTATACTCAACTATACTTAAAATCATATGTTTAAACTATATAAGAAAATTCTATTAACCAAATGACCTGTTGCAATGTAATATACTTTTAAAAACATTCTTACATGTCCAGATTTTAAAAAAATGTAATAAAGTATTATATATATAAAAATAAACTACATATAGCTTTTTTTTGAAGAACACAGTTTTATTGTGCAATTAGTTCATGTACATATGAGGTCCGTTAACTCTCTTTAGCTTTTAGTCATGCATAGAAGACTAGCTAAAGATAGCAGAGCCAACCCACTTCACTTCTTATGTGTGCCTAAAGGCAATGGTGCTGGATTTTGGCAGAGAAAATTTATTCAAATATAAGAGGATGTAGGCATGTGGATTTCCAGACCAGAGGAAGAAGTTAAAGAAGTAACTGTTTTGGATAAAGGTGGGTGGGAAGGACACTCTCTTTGAAGTAATGTTTGGGAGCTTAAATAATTGTCTAGGAGCCTTTCCAAATTTAATTATTTTTGGGCTCAGTGTTTCAAATTTCAAATAATTCCAGTTATCTAGGTTTCAATATGGGCACCCGGGTCCCTCATTTCCTGTGACTTGTAACTACTTGTTTGGGGGAAGGGACTTTTGAAGGTGGGGTTCATTTTTTGCGGTAGATATAGTTGTTTTCACTATGCACTTCTCTAGCCAGTGTTGGTGAAAACAGTCCAGGAAACTTCGCTTATCATTGACTAAAAGGCAACATGTACAGATGAGATTTTGGGTACAGAGTGGGAAGTAGTGAAAGAAATGTATAAGAAAGTAATCTTGGAACAAAAGCTTTGCCAATTTGTCAATTCTCTCCTGGTTAAAAAAATGAAAAATAAAGATTTGATAATCCTGGATTCCCAGAGCAATGCATTTCCCCTTCCATCACTGTATTTCATCCCAAAGAGCAATTTGTCCATCTCCATTACGTTTCTTATTTATATTCACATGTGGGTAGGTATTTCTTTACATTCAGCTGTCTCTTATTATACACTGAAGGCATAATATACTTTTCTAGTCTTGCTGTATTGTGGCTGGTTTGGAAAAGCCAATGTTTTAATAAAAGAATCTTTTTCCTGTTTTAATTTAAGTTTATCAGGGGTGCTATTTTCAGGTCACACTTGCTTCTGTTTTTGCCTCTTTCTCTTTCAAATGAATAAGAAGCAGGTAGAGAAATGCTTGTGAAACATTTTGTTTTTATTTACATGCTCTCTTATGCATTTTTTCAAAATAATTCATATTTAGTTACCTACAAAGTTATCACCCCAATATATGTTTTTTTTTTAAGTAGGCAACTAAGCCTCACTTCTTTTTTTTTTCTCTGTGTGTGTATGTGTGTGCATGTGCGTGTGTGTTAATAAGATTCCTCATTGATGGGAGAGTACTAAATCCCTTTCCCAAATATGTAGATGAAATGGGGAAATGAATGATTGACTGAACTTTTCACTTCCATCCAGATGTCTTGGCATTCTGCCGGCATAGCCTGGGTGTGTGTGTGCATATGTGTGAGTGTGTGAGTGTGTGTGTCTGTCTGTAGGCTTATGTTATAACACTCCAGGAATGGGTGAAGTCAGTTGTGAGATAGCGGGTTTGGGGGAGCTGTGTGGCTTCAGCCAGCCACCCAGATACTCAATTGCCCTGAAGGCACAGGTGTGCTGGGATGGAACACAGGGCTGTGGCATGGAGATGTGGCACCTGCTCACAAATTCCAAAGACCGATGAAGTGCATGGCTGCCTCTCAGGGACTGTACCTGTGGCCTTTTAGCAGAGGCCACATAATAGTGGTATTATTATTAATATTACATGCTGAATTGACTTTGCCTCAATTCAAGGAGTTATTTTTCACATCTCCTGCAAAAGACTCTGTTGTGTAGTATTCCTGGAGACATCCCCATTGGCCTGCAGCAGTAACTGCCTTTAAGTGACTAGGCAAAGTGATCCCTGCAGAGAGAACAACCGATTTGGGATGGTGGTATACACGCCTTATTCAAATTCATTTCCTATATGTCCAGGCATATCATTTCAGAAGATGATTTTATCAAGCAGACTCAGCACAATCTGTGTGCAGCTCAATGCTACACAGGCACTTTCTCTTTTAAATACATTTTCCTCTTAATACTAGAAATACTATCTGATGTCTGTGTGTGAGTGACAACCTGCAAATTCCATCTGCTGATCTACCTTTCTTACATCCCTGTGTCTTCCTTGTTTCCCATTTTTTACTGTTCAGGCCCTCCCTGCAACATGACTGTCCCAGCAGACCTTTTATCCAAGGACTGTTGATCACAGCCCAAGAGCTGTCATCCTATTTGCATTCTGTGGATGCATCATTATTCACAACATTTGATGTCCATAAAAACACATTAAAACTATTTCCTTGAGCAAAAATAATCAGCTCTCTGCTGTACATATCATTTGTATACTCAAATTGTAAAATGTAAATTGATATATAAGAAAATGGCCCATTAACTTTTTCATTAATGACAATAATACATTTTGTACACCAGCAGCAGGAGGATCTTGCCTTTCCTTTAGCAACCTGAAGGGTAAATGGGGGCCCTCCTTTCTTTTTAATTTCATGAAAATAATGGATGTCATCCAACAGAGATTCTTTTATGTATCCTTATGTCCTAAAAGGTGGAACTTTCTGGGCAAATTTTTGATGTGTGATCAGGATATATCTCCTGATATAGAGGGTGTGCTTCATTTGTAAAGAAAAAGAAAATAATTATTTGCTATTTGGATAGGCCCAAGAAGACAAGTCTTCACCATGGACAATGAAATTTTCTTAAAATATTTCTTATACTTCCACTGCATAGTTATATGCTTCCACATTACATTTAAAATGTTGTCAAAATCTTAGGTTCTAAAGCAGGATGTCTCTGTGGCCAGATAACTTTCTTGAAAATACTGCATATAACTTTTTTTATGAGATATGGATATTTCTATTAAATTTCATTAGTACTCTGATTTTTTTTGCTAGAATTTAGTGCATGCTTCTTAAATAAGTAGATATTGAATTAATCATCTATTTTTCACGTGTAATAATAGTGGTATTCTTCTAGGGTACAGGATTTTTCTCCGATAGTGCTTACCTGACTAGTTGTCAAGCCACAGCATTTGATTAAAACACAGATTAATAATTTGTCTATCACAGATACATCATGCACTAACAGATAAAAAGCATCTGATATTAACTGAGAAATAAAATCTGCCTTCAGTAAATTGCATAGAAAAATTACACAGTACATTTAAATTACCATTTGCTTAGCAACATGCCCTTGTAGCCATTCCAGTGGGGCTATAAAATGATCGATTTACTTTAATTTTCTACTGAATCCTGAAAAAAATGGCTATCAGTAACCTATCCCTTCATCATAGCATGCTGATTCACTCTGTGTATTAAATTTACTGGCAAGGAGCAAGACGTTAACAAAAAGTAACAGATAATGTGAACATTTCATGCATAATCTGTAATATGAGATATGTATTAATAGGGAAATTATGATGCATTCAATTATTCTGAAATGCCTTCCAGAGATGTTTTGATTTGGCTGCGCTCTGATAGTAGCGGCACAGCGGGGAGCATCTCAAGTGATGAATAACCTAATCTCCTAATCTCAAAATGGGCACTATTCACAGCTAGCCTGGGAGAGGCTGGTGGAAGAAACCGCCCTTCATAGCCATGGCCACTAAGAAGAACACAAGAAAAATAACCCAAACAACAACACAAAATAACCAGCAGCCCAGCCAGCCACCCTGCCAACCGGCCTTTTAAAAAAAAAATAAAGAAAGAAATGTTGTGCACATCTCCAGCGAGGGCTGTTTTGTCCCCTGTGATTGCACGGGGCTGGATTCTAATCCGAGAGGCCCCTCCACTCTTCTCAGCAAAACTTGCAAGACAAAAGGCTATAAAGATGATCGCACTCAGTGCTGTTAGGACCCCGGTATTTATGAGGCATTAAGTATGCACAAGAACCCTGACTAATTTGCCACGTTTCATGCACACCTGGAATGATCCCCCTTGTAGACGTTTTTTTTTTTTTTCTTCCCTTTTCCTTCATTTCCGAAGAAAGCGTACCACAACAGGAAACTGTTCATTTTCTGTCATACATCAGCCCCCTGTTCTATAAAGCTGCTTGGGTGTAATTAAACGTCTGCGTTTACTTCTTGTCGTGGGGTGGCGGGGTGCAATGGTCCGGCTTGGTGGAGAGGTCAAGCAGGATTTAGTTATTGTGTCCAGAGTTGGAGCCACGAAGGAGGCTGTGGAGAGTCACTGGCCACTCCTTGGCCGTGTATGTGGGCCTCTCTGTGTAAAAATCCTCTCTGGATTTTTCCCCCTCTCTGATTTACTTCTCTTTTTTCCTTGGGATCGTTGCTACAAAACTATTAGTTAATACCCTGCTGAAAGGAAAATAAGTCCTGAGGAAAATATACTATGCATGTATGCCATCCCCACCCCCAAATTACTTGATTGCAGCAGGCTCACTTTTTGATTAATGCAATTTTGCATAAGGTAATATTACACGAGTGTATTACTTTTCAGTAATTATTCAATGGAGTTAATATGGCAGACTTCTTGAAGAAAAATTAGAACCGTGGCGTCTCATTTCTCTAAATTCCCAGCACTGTTCAGTGGGGTAACAATAATAATTATGTATAAATAAATAAATTTCTTTTATCAATGTTCACTTGGGCTGGAAATAACGGGCAGCCTCATCCCCAGTCAGAACACTAGCGGTTGTACTTTTTAATTAGCAGTGTTCCGAGGGGCAGAAATGATTTTATGTGCAGTTTTGTTAGGCTGCAGTTTGGGAGTGACACCGTGATTTGTTATAACAAGGATCTTGCAGTTTAATCATCGTGTGAAATTATGTGTGCTATTTTGCTTTCGCTTTCCCCTGCACCTTTGGGTTTGAGCCACTCCAAAACGCAGGACAGACAAGGCGCGTGGACTCCCTTTCCTAAAGCAATTTTCTCTCCTCGAGGTCTGATTTCACGTGAGCATCATTTTAAACTCCAGCAAGATGTGGTTCTATTTAACTAGCCCTTGCTTCCAGAGGTCCCATGTCTGCTATTATATTTCCTTAGCATGATACATACTTTGCAGGGCATTTTTCTCACTAATCATGGTTTAGCAAACAAGAAGGAGAGGGGCCCCGTTTTATGAAACTTTCTGATGAGTGATGTTCAGTTTATTTCAGTCTTTAGTATACTAGAATGTACAATTGCTCTGAAGATAAATAAAAGATTCAGCCGGATGCCACTGGAGAGCCGAGCGGCATGTCTTTGGCATTGCTTGAGACTTATCTGATTTGGATTTGTATACCTCATGGGGAATGGCAAAATATTGGAACAGACGGCTTGATATTTCCGAAGAATATAGTGGGCTTTATTAGCACCAGTTTTGCTCCCTGACTGACGGCTTTTTCAAATTTTTTATCTTATTAATCCGTGCTACTGTATGTAAATGTTATTCCTCTCTGCATAAGGGAGGCAACCAGCGATTTGTAATAAATGCTTATGAGTGCCTGAGGCTGCACTTAAACTTTAAAACATCTATTATTAAGTTGCAAAAAAACACTGTAATGGCCAATAGTGACCTCATAGGAATTTTAAACTGTGGTCTGCTCTTCTGCATTAAAAACAAAAAAATTGCCTCAAGTTAGAATTATGAGCAATGCTATTTTAACAGCTGCATTTTGATTATTAAAGTGTGTTTTACAACTGAATTACAATGCTTTTATGGACTCTAGGTATAAGATTTAAAAAGGTCATTAAACATAGTCGGGTTTTGTCACAGTAGGTGTCATTGTATACAATGGACACTACACAATCTATTTTATGTCACCGCACTTAGGATTTAAAACAGCATGCAGGGGCATTTTGGTTTGTTTAACCATGTAGATTACTATAGATCTCTCAAGGATTTTTGACAGTTTGCAGTCTGAGATGACTACTTTCATTATTATTTTATTAATTTGACAAGAAGCCCTACAGATTTTCTGTGTATCACTGATCCATTTGTCCCAGAAATAATTAAAAATGCCAGCCTGGAGCAACAGACAACAGATACACTTCTGGCAAATCAATGTTCAAAAATACATTGCTTGTACTGTAGCCAGCTCTTTAGTCCTGAAACATTTCTACATTTTCTCAATCTGATCGTATGTGGGCTCATTGACAATAGGTATTGACCCATGGTGTAGGTTTTTCCAAATGCAGGACCCTTAAATTGATTTATCTATTATGTCATATGCTGGCTACTATATGCAATGTTTACATCTCTTGCTACACAGATGCAGGGTGAAGTTGCTTTTCCCAGGGCTGCCTCTGTTGTATACAGCTCAGCAAAGCGGTAAATGTAAACTGGAGTTTGCTTTGCCTGTGCCCTGTCTGTCAGCTACTTATATGTAAATCTTTAATTTTCTTTTCATTAATTTGGCATGGTGTTATGCTTGTGACTAGCTGGAGTCCGTGCCATCATGGAACTGATTTCTGGGTGCCTGATTGTTGATGAGGACATGGGGATGGAGGTGTGATAAGGAGTATAGAATCCTCAAAATATTTGACAAAATGTCACAAAGGATTGTATTTGCATGTAGTACCGTGGGTAGGACATAATGATTAGTGTGCAGTGCGTCGCTGGCACTGCGTATCCGAGCTCATGTAGATAACATGTCTGCTGTACAGCTTTGAATATTGTATATATACTTTGAACATATCTATGACTAGCAAAGCTGTCATTCTGTTGAAAAATGTAGCTGCACGAATGACAATACTGGTCTAATTTTTTTTTTAAAAGGACATCTTCTAAATAATTATTATCATGCTAATAACATTTGTATTCTTTTGTGTATAATTAAGATCTGCCTGTCTAAGCATGAAATAGGGTTGAAATTGTGAATAAGTATGCTATCCTTAACCTATTTAGTAAATCAGTTTTAATTTGGCTTTCTTTAGGTTAAATCATAACAATAGCAGGCTGTGTGCAAAAATCCACAATTTCTGGCTGTAAACAATCTTGGAAATATTTAATACTTAGCAAAGCTTCCCACAAAATTAAAGAAGCTCTTCTTGTGAATGTTAAGTGTTGAATCAAAAACAGTGGTTCAATAATTATAAAAGTAATATATCTTTAAAAGTTAATGTTAACTGTTTATATCTTAGAGTGATAAATACCTAAGCAATTTCATATTTTGACCTCTGTGGCATGTGATTTTTTTCTCTTATGTAATAAAAAAAATTAAGATTCATACTCTACCTACTTCTGAGAGAACTCAAGGCAGCAAACAGGATAAAACACAGTGAAAAATAAGCCATTTATGGATAAAACATAACAGGTTATGTAATTTAATGATCACAAACTGTTTTGGAATACATCATGCCTTTTTGTTCTCTTAAAATAGCAATATCTGTTGTTGGTGTTTGGTCATTTTTTTCTCTTCTGTAATTTCATGGCTAATACCTAGCCAGGCAATTATGCTAAAAGAAATTATCTTTGTCATTTTGCAAGGGTTATTCTTTATTTTCAAGGTACATATGGCTTCTATAACCTAGAAGATTCACTCTCCTCCACCCCAACTGTAACCATTTGCATGCTGTGATTTATAAGGTTATTGGAAAACACCTCCATTTATCAATTATGAGAGAGCACAGACTGCTCCGTAGCAGTTCAAGCAGCATCCCTGGCAAGTAAATGTCTAAGGGGTGGGAGGGGGGAAAGAAGGAAAGAAAAGAAAATGGCAACAGGAGGAAAGTAGGAGTGCAAAGAACTGGTGGTCAATGATGCTTCAGCTTTTGTTTTCCTGCTGAGCACAGGCTACCTCCCTCCCCACAGCTTTCCTGATATTGTGCACACAGGCCTCTGCCTTTTGATTTCTTCATCCACATTTTTGGTCCTCACACAGTTTATTCTATGAAACTGTGTTAATTTTTCAATTGTCAGCACATATGTTCTGAGGTGTCTCTTCTTGTGTCCATTCTACCTGAGGGTCTAGCATGGTGCAAGGTCACATCAGGAAGATGCAGGGGGTCGTTATGGAATCTATTGTGGCCCATTCATTATGGGTCAAATATGATTACACAGAACTACCAATTAAGGGTAAATAGAAAAGACAATGTGAAACTAATGCTAACTAAAAGAAGTCATATTGTAAAATGATTTACGTAAGTGTCCAATATATCATATTTGCTTAGCAAATGATAGTCAATGATAATGATAACGATGCAGTGATGATGATCCTGAGAACATCGATGCCAATAGGACTTCAACTGTTGTACCAAGGAGAGATTATAATAGATCAAATGTTTCTTCCACTTAATATTTGAATGCGTGCCACACTGGAAGCTGCTTTGATGGGACCTCTCTTAATGCTTGTTAACTGCACACTTCATCCTTATTCTTTCAACTGCCCTACTCTTTGTTCTTTCTCTGTTGCAGTTTCCATAGTCTAATCTACAGCCCAATTTGCTGTTTACTGTTTTTGTCTGTCTGTCTCACTTTAATGCAAGCTCCATGTGGACAGGAATCTGCTTTGTTTACTGATGAGTTCTAGGCTCTCTGAATGTCTGGCACAGAGTAGATTCTTAATAAATATTTCTTGGATGTTGAGTGGATAACTGAAGACTTATCTTACATGGAATTTCCTTATACTGTTTCTTAATCTAATGAGTTGACTCCTCCCATCTTATATACCCTGATGTAGGCACTTTAAGTAACCATAAAGGCCATGCTTTCTATAACAACTCCACTATACTAGGGAAGGAGAAGATTTCCAGTATCAGTTGTGTAACCAATGACAAATGTGTGGCATGCAGTAAGCTACTGGCAATGGCAGGAAGATCCAGTTACAACCTACCGATCTGTTGACACATCAAATCCAGTTTCTCCAGGCAGGCTTTTCTCTGAGATACTCACTTTTCTGAACAGTTCCCTCAAGCATGCATAGTGGTTGCATGAAAAGACTTTGGAATCAGACAGAACGGGGTATGATTCTTCCTTCCCACCTTCGCCCCAAACCAACCCAAAATGAGTTCTTTGATTGGCTAAGTTCTATTTTTATAATTAATGGAACTGGGCTAATAAAACTACCTACCTCCTACGTGTTTGTGAAAAAATAAGTAAATTGTTATATGAACTCTGCACAGTACTGGGGAAGCCAGTGTGCAGTAAATGGTAGCCAATGGACTACACTACTGCTGGTTATTATTGTATCATTGTTATTCTCATTATTTATTTGGGTAGCAATCTATTGTTACAATAAATATTATTTAATAAATTGTGACCTGTGTTACATGTAGTTCTTTATTACATGTACTTACTTCTCCACTGGGTTATTACCCATCCTCCCAGTTTAAGAGGAATTTAAATTAATAGAAGGATTGATTGTTTTATTTTATTATTATTTTTTAAAAGATTTATTTATTTATTTATTTATACAAGCACTGGGTACAGTCAGAAGCATGGGAGGGTGAAAGAATCCACCAGAGCCAGAGTGGGGAACAGAACAGGCAGACTGATGAAATACACTGCTGAGGGGAGCAGTGGGCGCGGCAGGAGAGGTCTGTCACACCATGTGGGACCCTTGCCAGCGGCCGGGGATCGAACCAACACTGCAGAGGCTCAGGGCAGCTTCGCAGTCCAGCGCTCAACTGCTGCACCACCAGGGGAGGCCCAGGATTTATTGTTTTAAAAATATAAATAACTAGTCTAGGAGAATATACTGATTCAAAACTGTACTTACCTTACAATTAAGAAGGCAGTAAGTCATAATTAGAGATAGCAAAAGCGATAAAGTTGTCGGATTGGGATGAAGGACAATAGAAAAAGAAGGTAAAAGAAGTAGTTCTAAACAATTTACCATCTTGACTTTATTTTTAATTTCCATACTTCAACCTAACTTTTTTTATGTAATCATATTTTCCTACCACCTGTATTTCCTTGAAAGTAATTATTATTTGTCAAATAATAAATTAATTAGAAGAGAATATCTATAATTACATTTATAGCTATATATAGAGAGAATGTATATACCAAACTGGTAATTATTTTTGAGAAAGAAATCTAAACTCAAAAAGATAATTAATTTTGAAAAAGTGATATGGTAAAGTTGCACTAAACACATTGTAAAACTAAATAATTAAAATAATAATACTTTTATAAGATGAAATAAATACTTCATTTTAACAGAAGTATATAAATTAAGCTTAGTGTTAATATTTTATATATTTAAATGTAGCAATTCAATTTAATGGGGAAAGAATAAATAATTCATAAATTGCATTGAAAAATAATTTAATTATTTGAGGGGCAAAATAATTTAAAACTCTACCTCATATAATATATGAACACACAATTATGATCAATTAAAAAGTTATGTGTAAAAGATAAATCCAGAAGAAATATCTAGATGCAAGACAGAGCTCTGTGTAGAGAAAACCATTATAGTACAAAAGCAAAGGAAGAAAACAGGAAAAAAATTAGATAAGTTTGCTGGTATGAAAATTAAAATTTTGGGGCCTCCCCTGGTGGTGCTGCGGTTAAGCGCTCGTCTGCAAAGCTGCCCTGAGCCTATGCAGCACTGTTTTGATCCCCAGCCACCTGTGAGGGTCCCACATGGTGCGATAGACCTCTCCTGCTGTGCCCGCTGCTCCCCTCAGCAGTGTATTTCATCAGTCTGCCTGTTCTGTTCCCCGCTCTGGCTCTGGTGGATTCTCTCACCCTCCCGTGCTTCTGACTATACCCAGTGCTTGTATAAATACATACATACATAAATACATAAATGCATAAATCTTAAAAAAAAGAATTAAAGAAAATTAATTTTTATGTATGCATAAGATAGAGGAAACAAAAGCCCAGATAAATATTAGGAGCATTTTGAAAATACAAGGTGTTAATATAAAAAAATGAGTTCTTAAAAATCAGTAAAATAAGAATTCTGCTAGGAATATGTGTCACAAACTCAGCAGTCTTCATTTGTCTTCAAGGTAATCTTTAAAAAACAACATAGAGAAAGGAAAGCAACAACTTATCAGATGGAATATTTTTGGTTTAACTAGAATACAGACTCGAGAATGTTAGTAAGAGCTGATGAGAGGAAATGTGTTTGCATAGGAACTACTGGCAAAAATATGGAGGAGAGAACCAACGGCACTTGGTACCAGAACTTTCCAATACAAATGTGCTTTCTGTAGTTAGGGCACACATTGAAGGACAAGAACTGGACTCCCTGTTTGTACAAGGGGTTCAAAGATTTGAGTAAGACTTGACACAGCCCCCCTCCCTCCAGAACTTCCTCCTCTGAGAGAGGGGCACTCTGAACTATGTCCACACTAGCCACATTGGTGGAAGAAGTGGCTTTATCCGAGAAGATTCCTGTGAAAAATAACCAGACTGGGCATACCTGGTTCCCCACACCATAATTTTTTACAAATAGTTCTGAAAAACCTCAACTCATACAAGATAGATACAAATATAAAAATGCATAATGGATCCAGCACCCATACGTGGTGAAATTTTAAAAAGGAAAAAAAAAGTACTGCTTTTTTTTGACAAAAAAATATTTACCAGAACAATATTGCTGGAACAGCCAACTGTTGTAAAAAAAATGTGATACTATTATTATTTTTCAATTCCCTTATTAAAATACACAATGTAGAAATGTAAGAATTAAGGGAAAATCCAATGAGTTAGCAGCAAGAATTAAAAATGAGATGGAGGAATTCAGGAACAGTGAAAGAAAAATAATGAAAAACAGAACAAAAAACCCTATGAAACGGGAAGCATCTTTAAGTCAAGAGACATGTGGAAGATATAATAAGGACACAGATGGTGGACATTAGATCAACGGAGTCAATGAAGTAGATAATAAAGAGAGAATTAAAGGATGGTAGGAATGAAAGACAGGAAGAGAAGATCCACTGTGTGTTTATTTGCATTCCTTATGGACACAATACTAATAAAGCAACTATTTAGATATAAATTAGAGAAAATGTTCCCAAAAGGAAAGAATGAATTTATCTATCAAATGGGTATCTGTGTCAGGAAAATTGATGCATTTCAATCAATACCAGGAGTATGCTAAAAAAATATTATAGGACTTGAGCAATGAGGCAAAAATGATTGAGTCATTTTAAAGGGATTAAAAATCAGACTAACCTCAGATTTCTCCATGGCAATCTTCAATCCCTAAAGATAATACTATTAAATCTGTAAGTTGCTTAAGAAAATAAGAGTGAATTATTTTGTGTCTCCTTGTAGTAATGACTATAAACTCTTTGAACATATAAAAAGTTAACTCACTCTTCCAGAAAGTTCTTCTAGAAGAAATTCAAGTTCTAGAAAATGTGCTTTTGCATAATAACTCATAATAACTTGGAAAAAAACAAAAACACTGTCCATGGTTTGGGTAGCCGAGGAAAATAGACAGAAATTATTTGTTCATCTGCAGTGGCTGTGGATTAATGAATGTTATCTATCACTAATAAATCAACCTGTAGAAATATAACCACTTAGTAGTATAAAGGTAAATATTAAGAGTATATACAATTGACCAAAATCAAGTGGTGAAGGAATGGGATGGGGATACCATGGGAGAGAAAACAAAATACTTATTTTATTGCTCACAGTAGAAAATCAGATCTTTCTCTCTCTTTCTCTCTCTCTCTCTCTCTCTCCCTCCCCCTCCAACTGTATCCCAAAATATTATAGGACAAAAGACGTTATTAAAACTATAAATATGCAAAAAATAGACACATATGAAAGGACTTTAAAAACAGTAACTACAAAAAATAATAATATGAAAGAAGTAGAAACAAATAAAGTAATCATAGCAATAATAAAAGCAATCTAAAATAAACTATTAAAGGACTAATGATTTCAATTTGCATCACAGAGCAAGCCCATTCTATATATTAGGCTTTATCAATCTCACATATTGGTATTTTGGGCAAGATAATTCTTTGAGTGAGCATGTGGGTGGGGTAACTATCCTGTGCATTACAAGATGCTTAGCAACATCTCTGCATTGTTCCACTAGAGGCCTGTAGCACCTTTCTGCCCGCATTCCCTGTCTAGTGATAATAACCAAAAATGTCCCAGATTCTCCCAAATATTTCCCCAGGGTAGGGCACACATTATCTCTGATTGATGGATGTATAGTCCTTCATGATGCTCTGAGAAAACATCAGAAACATTCCTACTTATGTTAGAAATAAGGGAAGGATGCATATATGCAAAGGATTTAGAGAAATTAAAAAGATAGGCAAAGGTATGCCCACATAAATGTAAACAGGAAAGACAGATGATACGTGGCAATCATATCAAACAAAAAGAAATTCAGGCCAAAAACAATATATAAATAAGATGAAGAAAGTTCCTTTGTGATGTTGAAGGATGAAATTTTCAATGAAACTATAATTGTTATAATTTTCTAAGCACCAATACCATAAAATCAACAAAACAACATCAACATATAAAATCAACATGTAAAAAACAAAGGACATGCATGAAAAGAAATATAGAAACACAGTAGCACTTTTACCACTTAGAGTCCATGATTAGATGAAATGGGGGAGAAGCAGAAATATAGAGACTGAAATAATAATGTAGATTATGCATTGTATATTAAGTTCTATTCCATAAGAACAGCAGGAAAACATTACTTTCCAATAATCATGAACTCTTACGTGATCAGGCCTGAAGCAACCAAGGAAACCACAACTGTCTCAAGATATATACATGGCAAAGCAAATATTTTCTCAGTATAAATCAGCAAAATTAAAATTGTTGAAAAAATAATTAGAAAATAAAATTTCCTTCTTCCTTGAGGACAGCATCTCAATTCTAGGATCAGAATGTGTAAAAATATAATGACTTCACCACATTACTTATAAATGACAGGTTATAGCTAAAGCAATGTTCAAAGAAAATTCATAGTCTTAAATTCTTATATAACTGATTTATTTATAAATGATATTTATATTTATTTATAAATGATATGGCTACAAAAATTAATTACCTGATGCAAAATGGAACAACAAAACAAAGTAAAAAATAATAAGAAACTGCAGAAATTAATGAATTGGAAATAAAGAGACAGGGAAAAAATGATGCAGTAATTAAGCTGTTAGCTAAATTATTAAAAATAGAAAAGTCTAAAATACAATACACAAAATAAGCACACTAGAATAACCATGAAAAAAAGGAAATAAAACATCAGAGAAGACTACTTGACTATTTTATTCAATAGCTTGCAAATAAATATAAAAATTTAGATGCAATAATTGACTTAAATCAACTCTGATAGATGTTAAGTGTAAACGGATATTTTTTCATAGAAGAAATAGAGCAGTTTCAGTTATCTCCCCCATTAAAAACAAACAAACAAACACACACACAACCTATCCAATCAAACAGTGGTTTCACAGGGGGAATTAACACCAAATTTTCAAAAAGCAAGTAATTTCAATGCTACTGAAACTATGTCAGGTCATACACAAAAAGGAAATTTTCCAAAATATATTTTAATAAAGAGTACAATTCTGATTTTAAAACAGCAGCAACAACTAAGTTTTCATTTGTACAAAAAGGAAACACAAGCCCAGTGTTTCCAGGTGGGGCTTTACTTTGATTCCTCAGCTACCCAGATTGTGCCTTCCAAGATTCTGATGTAATTGGTTGTACCCAGTGGGAGTGGGTCAGTATTGGTTCATTTTATTTTGTTGTTGTTGTTGTTGTTTGTTTGTTTGTTTTGTGGGACCCTCGCAGGCAGCCAGGGAACAAACCGGCACTGCAGAGGCTGCGGGCAGCCCAGCGCTCAACTGCTGCGCCACTAGGGGAGGCCCCATTGTATTGTTTTTAAAACTCCCTATTCATTGTAATTTGTAGTCAGTTTAGATAATCACTTTTTTAGATCAGTTCTCTCTAGAATATCAGTACAAGATTCCTAAATAAATATTAGCATTTGAAATCCTGCAGCATATTAAAAACAATACTATATGAGCAGGAGGGTTCAATATTAGGATATCTAAATATAATATTAAAAGCAGAACAATTACATAATCACTTTCACAGATACTTAAAAGTCACATAACAAAATTTGGTATTCACTATAAATTAAAAAAAAAAACTCAATGAAATAATATATCCATCTCAAATGAAAATCCATCATCACAATTTCTGGGAACATATTAGAATCAGTCCTACTTCTGCTAGAAATAAGGACAGAATGTTCACCATCAATGTTTTTATTGCACTAGGTGAACAAGTCAATGCAAGTAAGTAAAAAAAGAAATAAAAAGGATAGAAATGGGAAATAGGGAAAAGAGAAGGTAAAAGCATTACTTTGCAAATGATGTAATTAAATACTTTGAAAACCAAGTAAATCACCTGAAATTACAATAAAATCATATAGGTGTCAGCATAATAAATTAATATATAGATCTCTACCTTCATAAACAAAAAATTAGAAGGTATAATGGGAGAAAAAAATCCCATTTTTACAACAATTATAAAAAGTAAAACTAATAGGTAGGAATTTAACAAGAAATGTACAATTTATGTGAAGAAAATTTAAAAATACTTTGAAGGCCACAAAAGATTGTAGGAACAAATGGAAGAGCATAGCATGTTCTTGGATAGAAAGACTGAACATCATTAAGATGCTAATCCTCCCTGAGTTTACTTATAAATTTAACATGATTCTGATAAAAATACCAAGTCTTTTTTCCCTTAAAACTAGACAAGTTGATTGTATAATTCATATGAAAATCAACAAGAATATCCAGGAAATTTCTGAAAAAGAAGACCAATGAGAAGGAATTAGACATTTAAAAATGTATATGGTGCATTATGATTTGTATAAAAGAAAAAGAAAAGTATTTTATATATTTAGAAAGGATGGAAGACTTCAGGGTGCACATATATTTTATACACATATATGTACATATATAGTATTGTTTGAGTGTGGGGGAGTGAGGCCTGAGATGCATACGATGTCTTCTGGCCATATAAATAAGAAAGAAGATTGATAATCTATTAAGAAAATGGCCACAAATCTAACACCGGGCAGAGTTCTCCTTTGAAGACATTTTGAAGTATTAATGTTTGAATGATTTAATTGTTGATGTATTCTAAAATAAATAAATAAATAAACAAGCAAAATATGAACTCATTGGTAGAAAACATAGGTCGACATCAATTTGATTCAGATAAATTCTGAATATCACTAATCAAGGAATGCAAATTAAAGCAAGAACAATGAGGAAATGTAGGGACCTCCCTGGTGGCTCAGGGGTTAGGCTCAGAGCTATCACTACAACAGCCTGAGTTTGCTCCCTGGCCAGGGAGCTGACCCACATGGCGTACCAGACCTCCCCTGTCTTGCCTGCTGCTCCCCTCAGCAGTGTATTTCAGTAGATTTGCCTGTTCTGCTCCCCATGCTGTCTCTAGTGAATTTCCTCTCACCCCCTGCACCTCTTGCCTGCACCCCAGTTCTTGTATGCATAAACAAATAAAAATAAAGTCTTAAAAAAAAATAAGGAAATGTAACTTTTACCATTGCTTACCATATGTCCACTACTGTGGCAAATACTTTAAGCACATTGTTTCCCTTAATCTTCAAATTTAATCCCTTTAACAAAAGGTACATATATGATTTAGGGAGATTTTTAATCTTTTTTTTTCTTTTTGCTTCCAAAAGTTCTAAAATCACAAGTTTTCTTTTTGTTTTCAATGGAGAAATGGTGAATATTTGAGAAGAGATCTAGTGTTCATAACCACCTTGTCATTCAATTATTCTACATTATTTGGCTGAAGACTTCTAAGCTTTTCTACCAAGAACCCTAATTTTGTGTGGTTTAAAACATTTAATGGCTTCTTATTGATTCATTATTGTATTGCCAAATTAATCAAAAAACACTATAACAAAATTACTTTCATGGGATGAACATTATCATTTCAAAGGCAGCCATCAATTGATTAAAAAATATCTTCCGAAATATCCACCCTGTGCCAAATGCTGTGCTAGGTGCCGAGGGTAGCAGACTTCAGGAGCATGCCCTCAAATGAATAACTATAAGAAAGCGAAAATCAAAATCAACAAAAAACTATGAACCAGAGACACTTTTTGGGGGGTGAGGGGCGGGAGGGGAGGGATTGGGGTCAGAATGGAGGGGTTGCAATTGTATGGGGAATATAAAAATAAAATTTATTATTTAAAAAAAAAAAGGCAGGTTCAGTGGTAGTTTTCTGAACTCATGATTGAAGTTAAAGTAACCCACCCAATTTTTGAAGACCAGTAGTTAGATGATAAAAATGAGGATTGTTTAGCTAGGAGGAGATTATTACAGACTACAAGTAAATGATGACATAGGAGACAGAAAACATCATAAAGCATATGAGAACTGCTTAACACTGTCCAATCACTTTTAACAAGTTGACTCAGGGAAAATTAACTAATTATCCCTAACTATACTTCATTGGCATCATTGATAAAATAAGATGATGTGACACCTAACTCAAAGGTTTATGGTGCAGTTTGAGATATATGAACGTCCTGGCAAAATGCTAAACATGTAGTGAATGTTCAATAAATGAAAACTATTGTCTCTGTTATTAGAATAAAGTGAAAGCTCTCATAATTTTTTGGAGTAATAGTGTCTCCAGAGATGCTTCATATAGGCAGAGAGGTTCTTATAGAAAATCATCTACTTCTTATAATAATTGACAAATATGATAGAAGGAAAAGTAACTAGTGGAAAGGAAAGAGGTTGAGAAAGAAGAACATAATAATGGTATGAATTTCAATAACATTTTCAATAACATTTATTTTAGAATACATCAACAATTATCAGTAGTGGCTCATATTAAAGTCAACAATGAAAATAAACAAGGATCTTCCTGGTAGCGCAAGGGTTATATCTCAGCGCTGTCACCCATAGCTGTGGCCTGAGTTCGATCCCCAGCCAGGCAGCTGACCCACATGGCACAGCAGACCTCTCCTGGCTCTCCCGCTGTTTCCCTCAGCAGTGTATTTCAGTAGATCTGCCTGTTCTGCTTCCCACTCTGTCTCTGGTGAATCCTCTCACCCTCTGCACCTCTGGCCCACACCCCAGTTCTTATATGCATAAATGAATAAAAATAAATTTAAAAAAAATAAAGTCAAAAATAATAAGACTGAAGTGACAGAAGATAAAGATACCAAAGAAAGAACTATAATATACTCTCAAGGTTTATTACATACCCACAGGGAACACAGCAGAAAACAAAGGGCTCTCCGTTATGTATGTTTGGGGAAGATCTGGTAGACAACTGTTTGTACCTTTTAACATTGAAGGCATAAAATGTCAGCCAGTGCATGATGCTAAGTGGTAACATTTCAAAGTGATGATTTATGTAAAAGCACATCATAACTATATCTATCTCATTAGCCATTATATATTATAGACATTGATTTTCCTTTAGATAAAGTCCAAAATCAGACTATAAAAAGAGTACAAACTATAAAAGGTCAATGAGCATCTTCAATTGGCTTGGAAGAATCAGCCCAGGAAAATTTTCATGGAACTCATTTGTCTGCACTTGCTGCATTCCAACTTAGACACAGAGAGTTGTGGTCAAAGGGAAGTTGGGATTTTGAGCTTTTCACAAAAGTGAGTTCCAGCGCCGCTACTCGGATCAATACCCATTCAGATTGCACGCCTGTATTGCTAAGAGATCTGTAGAGATGACAATAACTAATGTTATTGAAATTCAGAGGCCTGGTTCTGGGTCCGTGAAAAGATATGGTCAGTATTATTATTCATCGCAAAAACCTACTAGGAAAATTGTATTATTCTAGTTAAAGAGATGAATGAATTGAGTCTGATTAGATTTAAAAAAAAAAAAAAAGATTCAAAGTCACACAGCTAGCAACTTAGATTTGGACTGTAGTCATGTCTGAGAACAAATCCCTTCTTTTTCACATGTTGGTGTCCAGCAACTTTAGTGCATGGATTTGTTAAAATCCATTTTGATTATCAGTGTTTTATGTTTTCATCTATTTTTTTTACTGTTTCAGCTTTCTGATATTTCTAAAGATATAGATGTTCTTTATGAATATTAGAACAGATATTTGCTCTGAGAAATTTTATAAAAATACACAAAGAAACCATAAAAAAAAATCCTCCTTTCCACCTTAAGCTTCTTTTAATACTGCTCTGAGTCTGCCACCCTTCAGAACAGATTCTAAAACCAGTTGTCTCTGTCTACTCAATTTCCTTAACTATCACTTGTTCCTCAACTTATTTCAATCTTTACCACTGTTCTGAAAATGTTCTTATCATGGCCTCAAATTAAATGTTCCTCATAACTTATCAGGGAAATGCAAACCCAAACCACAATGAGATACTATCTCACATCTGTGAGCATGGTCCATACAAAAAATACCAGAATTAAGTTTCACTGAGGATGTGGAGATAAAGGGACCCTCATACACTGTGGGTGGGAATGTAGACTAGTCAACATCCTATGGAAAGCTCTAAGGCACTTTCTCAAAATATTAAAAATAGAGCTACCATATGATCCAATAATTCCACTCCTAGGTATCTATCATGAAAATGCTAATTAACAATGATATTTACACTCCTATTTTCATTATAGCACTATTTATAATAGCCAAGATATGGAAACAACCTAAGTGCCCAAGGGCAGATGAGTGGATTAAGAAAGTGCGGTATATATACAAAATGGAATACTACTCAGCTATATGTAAATTTTAAAAAGGGTGAACTCTTGCTATTTGTGATTATACTAAGTGAAATAAGTCACAAGGAGAAAGACAAATATCACAAATATTAGATGGTTTCACTCATGTGAAATACAGAGAAACAAAACCAGGGTCAAACAAAAGCAAAATCAAAAACTAATCCCAGAAATCTGATTATGGAATTTTGACCACAGGGGAGGGATAAGATGGAGGGGGTTCAATGGACTGTGGTAGAGGATGCCTTGGTGATGGGTCTGAAGACCTCTAGCAATGCTAATATTCTTGGACCCATCCTCATAATGGTTGAATACTATAAGCTATTTCTGTTTCTTAAAATCCTTTTTTCCCTTGAAATCTATGACAATTTAGCTGCTGCTTTTCTTCTTATATATACTCCTTTTTGGCTTCTTTTGCCAGCACATCTTTTTTGAGTCTGTTTTCCTTGTTGGTCATTCTAGGTCCTCTTTTTTGCCTTCTCCCCCACCGTAATCCCACCCAGCCTTGTAACCTTGATTCCAGTTCATGTCCCGTCCAAGTCTTCAACCAATGTTTCCAATGTTTCCAGCTGCTCACTCAAAATTAAATTAAACAGTTTCTCTACCCCAATACCGCATACTCTATACCTGACACAACTTTTTATTTCTTATTCTGATGGTGGAAGTATACAAAACACAGCATTCAGGAAATTTTCTTAAATGAATTCAAGAAACAATGGAAGTAGTGAAGTCATCTTTTAATTTTCTTCATAGACCAGTAACATATATATAGGGGTTGTTTAAGAAGCATTTTATAAGCTATCACATAATTATTCTTTCTGTGGCTGGTGTATGGTGACTAGAATGACCCTTGCATGAAAGTCCACATCTTAAACTTGGTCCATAACCCTCATGGGTGGATGGCCAGCTCTGTAGAGTTCTGAGGCTTCTCTGTACTACAAATCAGCCTATTACTGCACCTAAAATTCTGTAATCTTGAAGTGGTCCCTCAACCTATTGTTGTCCATCAAATCAGTATGTTTCTTCCATGCATTAAGCACAAACTCCATGGAGTTGGATAAATTAATAGATAATCAATGTACAGAAAGATAAAGAAAAAATGGTGAACCAAAGAGGAAGTGGGGGAGGGAGATAGAGAGAGAAGGAAGGCAGGAAGGAAAAGAGAGAGAAGAGGAGGGAGGAAGGAAGGAAGGAGTTCCTCATATTAGCAAGGCTGTGGCAGGCTCTCAGCTGGCAACTGTGTACTAGACGCTTAGAAAAATGAGAGGTAAAGAGGTAGTGGCTCTTTATGAAAATTTAGGTTGGGAAATAATTAAAATTAAAAAAAGAAAGCTTTTTATACCAAAATGATATCACAAATATTCTAAATGCCTGGTGATAGAAAGTTATCATAAACTAAAAAGTCTGTAAACTTCAATAAGCACTAAGATAGCCATTTTGAAGATGTTACAGAAACATGGTAGACATGTGAAGGAACATCAAGTCAAGAAATCTGAATACAAATTTTATTTTTTATCATTAAATCTATAGTTTTATGCTTATGACATGGCATTGAGAAAAAACAGGTGAAAACAGTTGCTGTTAATTTGACATTGTAAGTTTCTTCATTAAATAAATAATATTTTTGTTATAATATTTTTCATGTAATATGTGACATTCAGAAGTAAACCAATGAACTAGATGAGATACACAGAAGCTTTGTAAATGCTCTGTAGCATTCTTTAGGAGAAGCAGAGAGGCATTATGTACTGGTGTACTGGGAAGAGCCTGGGGCTTTGAATACAAACAAACTTGGTTTTTGAATGCTGGCCCCAGCATGTGGCTTCAGATCAATCACAGCCAATTTGACCCTTAGTTTTCTAATGTGAAAAAGAAAGAAAGAAAAAGAGAGAGAGAGAGAGAGAGAGAGAGAGAGAGGAGAGGAAGGAAGGAAGGAAGGAAGGAAGGAAGGAAGGAAGGAAGGAAGGAAGGAAGGAAGGAAGGAAGGAAGGAAGGAAGGAAAGACCTAGGCACCTGGAAGAGTAGTCAATAATATACAGTCATTTCTGAAGTGTTCCCTAGTATGATTTTCAACACACAAAAGGAAAACAAAAATAAAACAAATAAAAAATCAAAAGCCTTAAGCCAATCCTATCCATTCTATAAATTGAAAAAGGTTTCATTTGATAGGCTCCTCATAGGATCTCAGTCAGTATCTTATTTTTTGGTTGTGAAAGCACTAGAAATGATAACATTTTGGAGACAATTATTGAAAAGAGTGCTATGTCTACCCAGAAAGATGGTGACCACATCTATGCTTGAGGCTGTCATCAGGAGTTATCTGGAAGGTGCACGCATAGGATAGACATCCTAGGGGGTGAGGATCACTCTTCTAATCTTTCATCCAAAATTTGTAAGGAATCATGCCATAAGCTAAGGGATTGAAAGTGAAAAGACAAATAGGTTCTTTAAGAGCGTGAAAAATCTTTCTTTTTATTATGTAATTCTTTCCTCATAGAAGAGTATGATAATCTAGATAGTGATAGTACTCGAGATAATTTTAGGTAATAGAGAGATTTTTAAACATCTGATAGTTATGTTCTTAGAAAATTGAATGCTATATGCTTATATGCTTATAGCTTATATGCTTACTCTAGGAATTATGAAAAGTCAATTTTGTTATAAGTTAATGTTTGAACTTCCATTTATATTCCTTCCTGAATGCATTCTTTACATTTTTTGTTTGTTGTAATGTGAATAATATATTTGTACAATATGACATGAACTTTGTTATAAATCAAACAATACATGACTGAATATACACACTTAAAAATAATTTACTCCTGGGAGAAGTGAACCAAAAAATTTACGACTATATTAGAGAAATATTGGTTTTCTATTTTATTTATTTATTTATTTTTACTCTATTTTTAATGTGGATATAAATTTTCCTTTAAATATAACATTATTAGAAGAGTTAACGTAGAATAAATAATAGTACAGGTAATACAGATACAACACATGTATGTCACAAATCAGCATAGTGAGATAAGAATTACAAAAGTTTGACAATGCTGGCGGAGAATAAGAGAATATTGGATCATAGGAGTATGACAAAACCACACAAATAAAAACATCAATGTACTTTTTTTTTTTTTTTTGCCTAAGCTCATAGTTTGCTTGGAAAGTTGGTCATTCTGGAATGACAAAAGGTCATTTCCTTGATTAGAAAGAGAACAAAGTGGACACCAAAGGCATTTGTTAGAACAGAATCAAAAGCCTGGTTCTAGGTCATAAGGGATCCCTGGGTTCAGGGGTCATCATCTACTTTTATAGAGCTTCCATCTAAATAGAAGAGTTTATCTTATATTTAAAGCTCTATTTTATTTTATTTTATTTTTTTATTAGATAATAAATTTTATTGTTATATTCCCCATACAATTGCAGCCCCCCCATTCTGACCCCAATCCCTCCCCTCCCGCCCCCGCCCCTAGAGTGGAGGGAGGCTTGTAATTCCTATGACATAAGAAAATGGTTTAGATTAGAATAATTCATTTAGTCAAATATTTTAGACATCTTTTCTATAGTCTTCCCCTGCCCTCCCCCAAAAGTGGAGGTGCTATAAGAAAATAAAACTAAAGCTGCTTACAGGGTGCATTGCAAATAAATTATAAATAATATATTTTGACACACGAAAAAATTGACACTTTTTAAAGTGTCAATTTATCAATTTGTATTTAAATATTTTAAATAAAATCTGATTTTATTTTATTTTTTAAAGGAAAGCTAGAAAGCAGGCTATATATCTTCCTTAAAATATTTGAAAGCTAAAATGCTGTAAAAGAATGTATTCATATTTTGTTCAAATAGTCTAGTTCCCTATCTATGTAATTCATTAGAGAAAAAAGTAACCACTGCAGTGTGACAATCATCTTCTCTAAGCCATTTTAATTATGTGAGATTGAGGGAAAATAGATTGTTGGTTGTTTTTGCCAAATAATAAGCTATTATTAACATAGAAACTATATGTCAACAAATGGACTGGAAGAACACCCACAGTACTTAGGCCAAAGTAAGAAATTGTTGATTGCTGCTTTTTGTGCTCAGGAACATTTTTAAAAACAACAAGTGACAAAAGCTAGCCCATCTGCATGATGGTGGTTTTGGATCCAGTTTCTTTCTTTCTTTCTTTTTTTTTTTTTGTTATCAGGGTTGCAAGGAATTTTTCGACCCTCCTTTTGCAACTGTCTCTGTTGACTTGTCTTGCAGTACTGCATACTTATGTGTATTTCAACATTTACCTACCTAGAATTTACCTTTCCTTGTCACTAGGGTTGTGAATGCAGAATAAGAGTAAGAAGGGCAAAGGTGAGAGCTAAGAATCTCCAGCTGAGCTTACTCTTCCTGAGCACTCCTTGGACTTCTGGGTGTTTTATTGGTAAACTGAAAGCCACTTGTTTGTTTCATTCATGCCAATTGCCTTTAGGTTTATCTGATTGGTCAACAATGTGTTATAATCCATTATTTCTTTTCTTTCCTGCTACATTATTTCTATGAGACAGAAGTTTGTGGAAACACACAAACACAAAGATAGTAAAACTCTCTCTAGATTTGCAATTTTTACAAAGTTTTCCCTGGATCTCATCTGAATTCAGCAAAGTGAGATCAGAAGAATTAAACCAAACACAAGAGAGAGTTGATGGGACAAGGACTTTAGGAATATTATTGTGTTTCTAATAGCTTCATGTGGGTTGAAGGCCATCTGGATGGCATTATGGGAAAAGGGCAGCCTGCTGGATATTTGGAAGAGAATCAGGTTTATTAGAGACCTTATGCAATGTTATTCAGATTTTGGAACACCTGAAAGGGACAGAGAAATCAGGAAACTGTAAGAAGAAATGTTTGATTATTGTATAGCCTAGAAATGAATATGATATCACAAATGAAAGCAGATGCTATTCTGGAGAGCAGGGAGGAACACTAGTAATAGGACCCCCCAATGACCAAAAAAACCCAAAAACAAAAACAATATTGAGCTACTCAAAACAAAGAAGATAGAATTAGTGTTGATTTATGGGAAAGTACCATGTTCTTTCTCACTATTATAAAAATAGGTAATTTTCTCCTCTTTTGAAAAGCAGCATATTTCTTTTCTTTCTGATTTTGCTCTTGTTTTCAATATTTAGCTCCTGTTAAAGATATATTCTGGTTCTGAGAGTTTTCCTTGAATTTCATACACAAACTATTTTACCCTTAATTATTTAAATAAGAATTCTTTAGAAAAGTATCTCATTCAAGAAAAACAACTATATTCATGTTAAAATGTTATTGTTCAGTTAATATATTAGATATTTTAGAGCAGCATTTCTCAAATACAAGGTTGTAATCTCCAAGTTTCAAATCTGATTTTTTAAATGAAATAACATTGAAATTGCATTGTAACATAATACAAATTTCAAGTGTGCATCATTGAGAATGAATGTGTTATTGACTACATTAAGTTCTCTGCTAATGTCCAGTTCTATCCTTTTCCATACTGTTCTTTTTGTCCCACTCAATCCATCTTATCCTCCTTTCCTTGTGGTAACCACCAAGTGATCCCAGAGTCCAAAATTTATTTTGTTTTATTTAGCCCCTCTGTCAAATCTGAATTTTTACCAGCTTGGTTTATGGAACGTCTTAAAAGAATCCACATGAAGCCATATGGGTAATTGTTATTTTTTTACATTAGGATATTTTGAGTTACAGGTCAGTCATTCATATTGAATAATGGAAATTTAAATAATTCTGGATTTTGGATAGTTACTTGTTCCAAGTGCTATGACAAAGATAAATGTGCAAATGGCTCTATTGGGTTACATACTGGTCATCCAAGCAATTTAAAAGGTGTTTATTTATAGATTTAAGTCTGTATGTTTATCACTCTCTCACACACATACAGACACATGCACACACACATGCACATGTTCCTAGCCTCACTGTGGTAATCATTCCACAATATCTACACACCATTATAACCATTACGTTGCACACGTGAAACTAAAATAATGCTATGTCAGTTGTATCTCAATTAAATACATTTTTATATAACTACAGAATATATAATTAAAATGAAAATGCATATTAGAAAAACTCCTCTCTGGGGTTTATTATTTCTGACCCTTTCAGAACCATTAGTTAAAACGATTTCTTATTCCTGTCAGATTATCTGTCCAGATTATTTCTCTATGGGGAAAAAGAGGGGATAGGGTCAGAGGAAATAAATCCACTCAGAAGAGATCATCGTTAGACATTAGTTAGATTTCTGGGACATGTAGCAGGGACTCCATTCAGGTACCTCATGTTGACAGAAAACTGAGTCAGTGAGATGGCTTGACTCACACCCTGTAGCACAGCTCTTGACTGATACTCAAACTTAGCCCCAGAATTTCTGACTTCCAGTTCAGTGCTTTTTGAAGCCCACAATTACAAAGAAATGCAAATGCTATTTTTTTCTAATCAGCAACAGGAAGGAAATAGTATTCGCTTAATATGGATGTATATGACAAAATTGAATTATTTTTGGTTCCTAAATTTTCCTTTTTGTTGAACTGAATTAATTAAAAATAGATTTAACTTTCTTCCCTCTCTTTTCTTTCAAATGCTATAATTCAAAATATTATTAAGGTAGAAAATTCTTTTCTACAGCTGAAAAATATCTCATTTTATAGAGTCACTTAAAATACAAATATTAGGAACTGCCAAATGAAGAGTGGATATTGCTATTTGGGGTGATGTGGAGTATAGTGGAAATGCTTTGGGGTATCAAACCTGGAACATCAGATCTGAAGGAAAATTAACTTCTCTGTGATGTTCTGCTTCATTTTATGCAATTCCATTCAACTTTTCACCCCTCACCAAGCTCAGCTTTACCCAATTGGACTGTATCATACATCAGCTTGGGGGACTGGGGGCTTAGTTTTCTGTCCACCTGCTCAAATGCCAGTCGTTGATGTCAGTCATTTGTTTCCATGTTACCTTTCATAGAACTCAGCTTTACATATTCTTTGTATCAGAGGCATTTTTTTCCCCCAAAGATAGAATTTCATGCTTAGTCAAAAGAGCTAATGAAAAATAAAAAATCCATTTACCTTTCAGTTATTTTTCTGTGTTTGCATGTAAAATTAAATATCATTATGTTTTATTATTTATTAGTATAAAAATAATTTTGATGCTCACACTTCATCTTCTACTGCTAGTAACATGCATGCACTTTTTTTTCTGTACAAAGTTGAGCAAAGTGAGGAAGGGACCAAGGTGAGGAACTGAGGGTGATACTCAGACTTTCTTCACTCACAAATTATCCCAGCGTGGATAAGTTTGCACAAAGAGGAATGTAATGCAATTCTTGAAAAGATAACACATTGAGAATTTAATCAACAAAGGCCATATATAATACAACGGCTTTGAAGACAATACCTTAATGTTGAGATTCCGAAAAGTTAAAACATGAGTTTTTTTAATAATTGGAAAATGCCTGTAATGATAATTTCAAAACTATAAACATTTGATATTTAGGACTTTTATATATTTATATTTGGTTTCTATAATTCAAGTTTTAAAGTAAAATTAAAATAATGCTTACCTTTTATTAAACGGTTTATTTACTAACAACACTGCGATAAAGCTCTCTGCATATATATGTATAATTAACATCATCGCATCGTTTTATAGATGAAGACATTGAAGTTCAGGGATGAAAGTAGCTCGGCTAGGATTGCACAGCTGCCATATGCTAAAGCTGGAAAGTATTAGGATTGTCTGGTCACTATGGCCCTTACCAAGCCCCTCCACCAGGAAACAATGAAACCTACCAAACCCTAAAGTCCAATGAAATCCACGTCAGCCATGAAGAGTTAACTAATGACAGTTCACACACAGAGGACATATTTCAAATTTTTGCATTAGATAGTTTAGGGTCTGAGTATATGATAGAATGTTATCATAAGGCCTGAAGAAATGATAGTGATCCCTTGTATCTCCTTCCTCTGCACAGAATGCATTAAGTTAATCCCAGTTAAAAGCAATTCATTCCTTCCCAATTCTGTGACTAATTGCAATGAGAAATTTGAACTCTATGTAGTTATGATGTCTAATCACTCCTTTTAGAAGGTTTACCCATACAGGTATAGTTTAGTTTTGTTCATTGCCATACTTTATTGCAAATGACTTGCTTTTAATTTGATTTTACTACATTTGTTAAGTGAATGAATGAATGAATGAATGAATGAAATGGCAATGGAGATAGGCTCCTTCAAATGTTGCTCACATAGAAATTCTAAAGATGATGATGATGATGATGTTTTATCAATGCTTACTCTGAAAAGGAACTGTGAAAACTGCTGCATAATCACATCTTACCTTCCCAACAATCCTGTTAAGATGGAATATTATTATCTCTACTCTGTAGATGAGGCCTCAAAGAATTAAAAACAGTATTCCTAAATTCATAGAGCTACTAAGTAAAGACTTGAACACCCATCTGATTTTCCTTTTTTTTAAAAGATTTATTTATTTATACAAGAACTGGGGTACAGGCCAGATGTGCAGGAGGGTGGGAGGATTCACCAGAGACAGAGCGGGGAACAGAACAGGCAGACTGACTGAAAAACACTGCTGAGGGTAGCAGCGGGCAAGACAGGAGAGGTCTGTTGCGCCACGTGGGACCCTCGCCAGATGGCTGGTATTGAACTCGTGCTGCAGAGGCTGCAGACAGCTTCACAGCGCTGCACTCAATTGCCTGCTCCACCAGGAAGGCCCCACCCATCTGATTTTCCAACTAAACCTTCCATGCCATGAAAATAGATTTTTTTCCTTTGTGTTTGATCCCATGTTTAGGGTAATATCAAACTGTTTTCATATCAAGTATCAGCTGTCTAAGCTATGCTGAAGCAGAGCAGGGGACACCTGGGACTGCTGGATCCACATGCACAGTGATGCACAGAGCACTCTGAGTGGCACAATTCACAAGCCACTGCACAAGTCATGGAAGCACTGAAATCTATATCTTGTTTGAAGCAGTTCCCTCATTCTCCAGTCTAAATGTTGACTGGCGAGGGGGACTGTGCATTTCTCCTCTCCACCTCAAGGATTATTTTAGGACAGATATCTTCTTTTCCACTTTATGTCTCTATCTTAGCTTTAAATTCCAAAATAAGCACAAAAGGAGAAGAACTTACATAAATTAAGAACCTCATTTACTATAACATTACTATAGTCTCCCCCAAATCAAGTAGTAATTCTGCAATTATAATTCTGAAGAATTATTAAAAAATACCTTTATTCCCTAAAGAATTAAATCACATTGGTGACCAGTAGCTGACTTTTTTCAATGTTATTCAATAAAGATTCTCTTAAAGGTGATTTTGATTCATCATAGGGTAGGCACTGAAAAATAAATAACCTGGCAGATGCAATGCCACATGACAGATCTGAAACCATGTTCACTTAATCTCTGCCTCACTGTTTCACTAATCTATCTTTTTAAATATTTCCAAAGGTCTCCTCAAAGTCTTTCTTGAGTTAACACTCTAAGCTCTTGATATTCATTCCTTCATTTAGAAGCCATTATCCAAGTCTTGAAAAGAGCCACTTAGCCATTCATCTTGGGAAAGTAAAGATTTATTCTGGTTAGCTTTCAAAAATCCTAACTTTAATTTCATTATTCAATCACATATTGTCATAGTGGAGCAAAATCAATAGTAATGTACTTCTAGTCTGTGGGCAAGTATAGTTCTTATTTGCAAGAATGAATAGAATATCTTGTGCTCACTTAGTAAGAAGTATATGTCATGGTCAAAATTAACTTAGGAAGCTAACTTCAGTAACCTTTTATCAACAACTATCACTGTAGTGCCAAAGCAAAGTTCACCTTGACCAGGTGTTTCTAATGGCCTATCCCATTGCAGAATCCCCCCACCCCCGCCCCGCACTCTGCTTTTGTAATTTTTACAACCTTATCCTTTTGCTGCCTTCACCCTCTCCATTTCTTAATTGCCATTTGATTTCAGCCCTCCTGCTTTACTGTAGCACGGCACCTTTGCTTCTCAGCCTTTGCCAGCCTGCTTTATAGCACCATAATTTTCCTCTGACTGCCTGGCTGTTTTGTTGTTGTCCACCGCCATCAACTCCCCTTGTCTCTGCTTGTTTCCCTACCACTTCCACAGCCTACTTTGTCAAAACCTTACCCCTGCCTCTCCTGCAAATAGCATCAAACTGCCTCTGAGAAGAAGCTCCTCTTGGTAAATTTAAGATATTGATGACCTTTGGGGAAGTTGATGGAGAGATCTTTATATTGATGATGGCCAAGTTTTTATGCTAGCCTAGAACTTTCCCCTAGTTTTCAAAGTAAAATATCTGGACAATAGTTGTCAATAATTTCTTCCTAAGTCCCCACACTGCAAATGTATAATACTGAGCTAGCCTTCCATAAATCTGGTCTGTCTTCTGTGACTTCTCCCTATTTCCTCTGTACATCCTTGACTTCTCCCTATTTCCTCTGTACATCCAATGTCTTGTGAAATCATGTTACAAAATTTAAGTTACGCTGTCCTCTCTATTCTCTCTTTTATTGTGCTAGTTTGGACCTTTCAGTTTTCTTTTTTAATTCTTTTTTAATTTTTTTACATCATTGTTCATTTTTAAACAATATTTTCTTCCCCCCACCCCCTTAGGTGTAGTCCCCATAAAATTTCCTTCACCAATGCACCCGTGCCCCATCACCTCAATCCCCTGTGTTCCTCCCTCCGTCCCTCCTATCTCTCTCTGGCTTCCTCCCCTGCAGGATGTCTCTGATTTATAATTGTCTGTTTTTGCTTTGTTGTGTTTTGTATTATTATTTTTTTACACCGATGTATCATTTTTTCTGTTCAAATGGATTCCTTTCTTCCTTTCTGGAAGGCCTCCCTCAGCTTGGCCTTCTTCTTCCTCTCATGTATAGGATAAAGCACAAACTCTTATTGTGATTCTTCATGATATGATCCCTGGTTCTGCTTCCCTATCTCTCTAATCAATGCCGCTCTCCCCATGCTCCATGAGCACCACCACTGTCAGAGTTCACCACTCATTATGCCAAGTCTCTACTTGGTGACTGTGATGTTCCTCATGGATTTAGTTTTCTGTTTCTTGTTCGGTAGTTGGTATGTATTTCCAATTTGAGATTTTATTCAATGGTTTTCTTATATAAAAAAATTATTCAATTTTGGAAAATTCTCAGTTATCATTTTTCCCAATATTGCTTGCTGATCACTGCCTCAATTCTCTTGTTTGGATGCCCATGAATGTGTATTGAAGACACTCAATCTTTTGTTTCAAAGCTGCCTATTCCAATTTTTATCTTTTTGAGTTGCATTTGCTGTATTACTGGTTGCGTCCTCAGTTATATTTTCCAACTTGCCAATTCTTTCTGCAGCTAGTATTTGTCTAAGGCTTATCCAATTTATTGTCTTTTATGTTTATTTCAAATACTGTTTCTCATTTCTAAAGCTCTAAATTGTCTCTTTTCAAACAGATTTCTCTATGTAATCTCTTTCCGGTTTCCTTGTTATGTATTCTGAACGTTATTCATGTATCTATCACTTTGAAGATATTAGGTATAATTATTTTAAAGCTCTTTACAAATTGTCTATTTCCATTTCATTAAGGGTATGATCTTCCAATCATTATTTTTCTTTTTAAAGATTTTATTTATTTATTTATTTATACAAGCACTGGGTACAGTCAGAAGCACGGGAAGGTGAGAGAATTCACCAGAGCCAGAGCCAGAGCGGGAAACAGAACAGGCAGACTGAGGGTACACTGTTGAGGGGAGCAGCAGGCACCAGGAGAGGTCTGCACACCATGTGGGACCCTTGCTGGCGGCTGGGGATCTAACCGTTGCTGCAGAGGCTGCGGGCAGCTTCACAGCCTAGTGTTCAACAGCTGCACTACCAGGGAGGCCCCCAATCATTATTTTTTTTTAATTCAGTTTAATTTTACATCTAGTTTTCATCATTCTTCCTTTTTGTACAATGCTTGATTTCTCCTCTCAGGTGTAGTCCCCACAAAATTCCCACCATCAATTCACAATGTACCCTCACCATAGTCCCTTGTGTTAGAACACAGTCCCTCCCCTGTTTTGATCCCTCTCAGTGTCTCTGATTAATAGACACTGTTAATTTTGCCTGTTAATTTTGTTTTTTAATTTATTACAATTATTTTTCTGGTCCCTCCCTTATTTGGTTCCCCTACATTCCTCCTATAAGTGAAACCATCCGATATTTTTCTTTTTCCATCTTGCTTATTTCACTGAGCATAAATTCCTTCCAGCTCCATCCATGTAGCTGCAAATGGCATGAGTTTATCTTTTTTGATTGCTGAATAGTAATCATTAAATTTATTGACTTGTGCTTCTGGATCTTTTTCTTTTATAAAATTTGGAATTGTCGTTCAGGCTGGTGTGAGTGGAAAATGACTTTTGGCTGTTCCCCATCCTTCAATCATTCCACCCCAGGAGATAAGGAGCTACTTCTTTCCTTAGAGAGTCTGAGGGATGGAGTGAGTTTATGTGGTTTAGGCTTTTCTGAACTTTGGGGAGCACTTACTGTAAGCAGGGATTAGAGAATTCTGCTCTGCCTTCTTGGCCAAGATTTCATCTCAGCGGGCAGGCTCTGTCTTTGCAGGGGGCAGTAGTTCATTTTCATCTCTTTCTAATTCCTCTCTTCTCCTGCCCTCTCCACAGCTCTTTCCTCACCTTCTCCCTTGATTTTGAACCTGGAGAGAGAAAAAGGATGCTCTAGTGGACATTTTTGCAGTCCAGCAATTGGCTGAGGCCTTGTTCACTGGCGGTCCCCTGGCTCCAGGCTGCTCTAATCATCAGTCTCTCTTGTGGCAGGCAGTCTTCATCTCTGTTTACTCAGAGAACCAGGAATTCCTAACCTCTTTTGGCATCAAAGCTCCAAAGCAACAGACTCACAGTTTCAGGACCAGGCCTAAAAGATTGCTATTATTTGTTTGCTTTCAGGTCACAAAAGATGTCTAATTTGTACTCACAACGATGCCTTTTGAATTTTGTCTACTCACATTTTAATTTTCTTTGTCCTGTTTTATAGGAGATAGAATGACCAGTGTGTGCCTTATAATTCTATCTTAGCCAGTAATTCTGCTTGGTGACTTGACATGCTTCTGCCTTCCCTGTCTCTCTCTGATCTAGTTATTTTTTTTTTTTAAGATTTCTTTATTTATTCATACAAGAGCTGTGGTGCAGCCTAGAGGTGCGGGGGGTGAGAAGATTCACCAGAGACAGAGTGGGGAGTAAAACAGGCAGATCTACTGAAATACATTGCTGAGGGAAGCAGCAGGAAAGACATGAGAGGTCTGCTGTGCCATGTCGGTAGCTTCCTGGCTGGCCTGGGAGAGAACTCGTGCTGCAGTGGCTGTGGATGGCTTCATAGTGCTGATGCTTAACCCCTTGTGCCACCAGGGAACCCTGATCTAGTTATTCTTTAAGAGTCAGTTTGGTACCATCTTTTAAATTTTTTTTTTTAAAGAAACTCATCCTGCAAATTTCAGTCATTGCATTTACAAACTAGATCTTCCTAGGTGTTCACCTCATTAGTTTGTAAGTATGTCCAAGGCCATGATGGTGTCATATATTTTTGGGACTCCAACATGGGTCCAGGGTCTGCCCTAAAGTGTCTTTAATAAATGTTTGTTGATTTATTATTGAAATAAATGAGCATTTGTGTGTTTTCATTGATAGATTACACAAACATTAATGTGTTCAGTTTTTTCTTCTCGTTTTACTGAAATATTGCTCTCAGTCCCTCCTTCCATTCTACAATTTTAAATCTAAGGATTCATCATATCTGAAAAGCAGTATAAGATGGAAAAAAAAAAAAAACTTTGGAGTCAAATTGTGTGACTGTTAATTTTCTTAATTGTTTTTATGTCAATTTTATTGTTTGTGAAATAAGGTAAATATGATAATTTTTGCATAATTGGATAAGTTTTAAGGTGAGATCATAGAGATCACAGAGTAGACATGGGCCAATACTTTCCCCGCCCCTGCCCCAAGGCCCTTGTATTAACTGATGAAATGATCATCAACAGAAATAAAGTCTATAAAAGTTCAGCACTTGCCCAGGATCCTGATCTTTCTGTATAAGCATAACTAAAGGTGACTGCTCAGAGGCTGTCTAGAAATGCACATTTAGTCTCCACTTAGGCTTTTCTCTAATAAAAGATACAATTGGCTTTGTTTAGGTGGAAGTTACCAGCACAGAAGGCTCTTTCACAACAGGATTCTAACGGGAATGCATATTGGAATCTTGGAGTTGGGAGCTGGAAACTATGACACAAGCATTATTTCAGTAAGAAACAATAGTAAAAGAATCCCTGTCACTGTATCACTTACGGGTAAGCAAATCATTCCATAACTACAAAATAACAACAAAAGCAAAAGTGTCAAACTGCATTTACATGAGTAAGGACAGAAGTGAACTTTAAATCCAGGAGTTGGATATCTTATTCCCCATTTTGTTCTAAAAGAAAAGAAATGTCAGGGATGATTTTATTTAATTATTTAATTTGGTGTTGTTGTTTGCTCTCTCTGAGTAGGAATAGGGAATTAAATTCACTTGCTTAATTCTCATTAATGTGTTAGAGGAGTAGAATGGGATGAGGTTTGTTCATCCTCATTGCTTCCTTTTTCTGGGCTGGAGGCCATAAGGCACTTGGCTTCTAGAGCTCAAGCTGTTCTGTTCTTCAAATATCCCCTGACAATCAATTTATTGAGTGATCCTGATGTTGCTCCAGGGATGAGATGACAATTACAGACTCACCAGGAAGCAAAAAGGTGGCAAGAACAGCAGTTACTATACAATGGTGAGGATTCAGGGATTTGTCAGAATATGGGTGTGAGGCGAGAGTGAGAAAGAATGGGGTGTGTGTGCACGTGTGTGTATGTGTGCACACATGTGCGTATGTGTGTTTTCAGCAATGAGGCTAGGCTAACTTTCATGGCTAGACGTACTTAGAATATGAACCCACTCAATAATAAATGTAGTGTTTCAATAGGAGAAAAAGCAAGGGAGAAGATTTATAAAGAAAGAAAGTAGGGCCTCCCCGGTGGCGCAGCGGTTGAGCGCTGGGTTGCGAAGCTGCCCGCAACCTCTGCAGCACTGGTTCGATCCCCGGCTGCTCCCCGGCCACCGGAGGAGGGTCCCACATGGAGTGCAGATCTCACCTGCTGCCCGCTGCTCCCCTCAGCAGTGTGCTTCAGTCCTTCTGCCTGTTCTGTTCCCCGCTCTGGCTCTGGTGAATTCTCTCACCCTCCTGCGCTTCTGACTGTACCCAGTGCTTGTATGAATAAATAAATAAATAAATAAAAATAAATAAATAAAGCTTTATTATGCTCTTGTTACCATTTAAAACAAAAAAGAAAGTAAGTAAACTGGGATAATGGCTTTTGAACAAAGATCCTTTTACTGCTATTTAGAAGACAAGGACCACCCCTTCTGCAAACTCCGCGTGGGAGCGGGGCCTTCTGCGAAGCACTTTGTGTGTTGAGTTGAAGCCAAACTTATCTCAGGTTCTGACTGAAGATTGTTCAGGGTTTGGAACTTCTTTCTTTCCTGAAATATATGACTTTTTTGGAGTCTAAAAGTTATGGCAATGGCGGAGGGCGCAGTGGTGTTAGTGAAGGGGGCAAAGCCACTGTTTTCAAAGTGATTTGTTTTTTATCATTTTTCCATGACTTGATTTGATAGTCTTCATTAAAAAGCAACTTTCAGGTAAATATTTTGCTACCTATGTTATAGGACAGGGAGAGGGGCAGCCCAAACCCCGCAAACCTGCCTATTCTAAATGGGTTCTGCCATCTGCCGCATCAACACAAAACATATGAGACTTTAATGGGAAGGAACTTTAATAAAACTAGGAAACAATACAGGTAAGGCAAAGAGTCTAGTTTCTAAATGAAGCACCCAAAGTTACCCGTCCCCTCGTGGGTAAAAGTCCATCCATATGGGATCGACCCAGAACAAAGCCCCAAAGCCTGCCACAAGTCTAAAGCATCTTCCAGTGGGGACCCACAGCAAAGGGTCAGAAACAACCAGACAAGCCCGGAAGTAAAAGAGCAAAATCAACATCAAGATAAAAGCTGCCATTGTCACCTCCCCATGGGTCTCACCCACATCTGTGTCACCCAGTCCACGACCAAAAGACAAGCACAGTTTCTTCACGTGGCTCCATGTGCCTCCTCCAGGTCTCCTGGCTCCATCCTGCTTCCTTCCTCAGTCTCCTGCAGCTTCTTCTCTCCCTGCTAAGCTCCACCCTCCCTTGGGTGGGGCAGGGAACCTCCCCCTTTCCTGGGGACCACCCTGTTACACCTATTCTATTGGGCACTATAGAATAAGGGCAAAGTCTGGTTTTATTTCTCTCCCCTATAAAGATATCAATAAATCCTTTTCTGCATCCATCATAAAATTAAAAATGAAACACATAAATAAGCATCACAGATGGATCTGAGATGTAACTTATTTAAGCTTGAGCAGTTTATATTTGTTTATTTCTTCTTTGTGAGACAATCACCTCATATGTGATTAAAAAAATAATGTGAAGCTATGACACCTCCATTGTGTGGCTCAGCAAGAAACAATTCCCTAGATTCTTTGAATAAAAGCTAAAAGTAAATTAAACATATTAAGCTTCATTTTTTTGGAATGAAATTCCAATGAGTTGTCTGTTTCCCTTAGTAGTCTATCTCCTGTTACTGGAGTAGGTTGAGAAAATGAAGCCTTTTTTTCTCTCCTCTTTTAAGAGAAGGACCACATATTATACCATCAGGATAAGCTAGAGAAAACTACATAGTGCTATTTTGTGTGTGTGTTTCTAAGCAGATAATTACATTTGAGACTGGAATTTAAAATATCTTTATACTTTACTCTTTTGATTTCATTTTAATAAATAGTATTTTCCGAAAACTAAAGAAAATTCTAATTTTATGAGAACATTTTGTATAAAATCAGATCCAAATCCCAAACATACTGATAGCAACTGCCACACATCCTTTTACATAGCTCCTAAGAATATTAAAGCATTCCACACCAAATTTCTATGTTTAAGACTTGTCAATAGGATTAAATTCGACCCAGAGCAAGGTGCAAAATATGTCATCCAGTAGTTATAAAGCAGCATGAGTGCAAATGGACTCCGTCCAGTTCTGATGTAAATTATAAACAATTAAAAGTACATGAGTTACAATGCCCAGAGCTGAGAGCTGATAACATTACTGCCCACTTGAGATAACTTTGGGAACTGAAGAAGCAATTGTTTCACAGTATGATATGAAAATAACCGACAATATTTGCATCTGAAGAGTCAGGCACAATCTTGTGTGTGGCTTTATCATGTAGAGTTTTTTTTTTTTTTTTTTTCCCCAGCAAGCTGGCAGGAGCGTGAGTGATGTATAATGGCAGTGGTGAATAGTTTTTGGAATAGATTAGTCAGTGACGTCACAGATAAAGGACTATTTATCACCATAATTTAACACAAGATGCAACACAATGGCTTGATGGATGCATTTTATGGTTTTCAGCCAATCATAATAATGGACCTATTGACTAAAGTTTTATGTGTCCTTTACACATCCTTCATGTTATAGAAAAAAAAACAGGGCCATGCTGGGGAAGGATGAATGATAATTCAGAAAGGACCAGCCCCTTGTGGAGTATTTTTTCCACTACCTCAAGTCCTTATGCTCTGTGCTCTGAGGCTCTGTACCCCAGCTGCCAAAGGCCAAGGGCAGAGCCAATGTCACATTAGAGGAAGCATCTGAGGTGAGAGATAATGTTGCTCTTCCCCACTAGTGAGGTCAGTCAGCAGGGAGCAAAGTCAGGTGGGGAGCTGCATTACTGTCACTTCCACAGTATTTTTTCCTAAACAAGGGAAGGGGTGCTGATTAAGGAGAATGATACCTCTCAAATAACTTCTAGGCTAGGAAGGTCTGAAAATATGACAAAGGAGGTCAGAAAATACTCCTGTAGAGGAAACTCTGAATTAGTCTTAGTCCTCAGCGCAGAATTTGCTTTTAAAGGTGGACAGGGCATCCTTTGGCTTCCCAACCCCAACACACACACACACACACACACACACACACACACCCTCATATATATTATTAAATATAAATTTCCATTTGATGATTTGTGTGGACTTTTTTTTTTGCTACTATAAAAGATTGAGCCAATTGCTTGTTGTTATTATCTTTAATATGATTTACTTGAGGGTAGCTGTAGAATCAGACACTGATATTCTTTCCTGCACAAAGAGGAGCACAGAGGATAAAGGGGCTGGTTATTATGTAATTAAAGTTGAATATTTTTTTATGCTGGTCAATTAATGCTGGTCAGAGAACCAGCATTAGTGAGCAAACAAATATATACATAAATATATATCATGCAATGATGATAAATACCCTGAAAATAGGAAGTTTCTTCAATTTCAAAGCCTGAGGACTCAGTGCTGACTGCTCTCCCACTTGCCTAAATAGTAAGGACAATAATAACATCGCCTTTAAAAGAGGTGTGGGGGCCTCCCCTTGTGGCGCAGGTGGTTGAGGGCAGCGCTGTGAAGCTGTCCGCAGATTCTGCAGTGCCGGTTCGATCCCGGAGGGCCAGCGAGGACCCTGGTAATCATTACTAGGTGGGGTCATGTGGGAAAAAACAATGAGCATTTACTCCTTGCCTCCTAAGCTTTGGCCACTGTCCAAGTTGCTGGTGGTGAGCTGAGTATATGGAATAGAGCTACTGGGTACCTGTCTCAGGTCAAGAAACATCAGGGAAGGTTTAACCAGTGTAAGCTTCAATTTCCACTTTTGTAAAATGAAGTTGGAATTAGTACTTACCTCATCTGACTACTCTGAAAATTGAATATATTAATGAATGTAAAGGAGTTGACTATAATTAGCAATAAATAAATTGACGGCATTATTGTGACATTTCTTGCTCTTGGATTCTTTTAGGAAGTAGCTTGTCATTGATGAAGGGAGCAGTTTAGCTCACATTGTGAATATATATTTTTCCAGCCTTATCGAGACATAATTGCATTGTGTAAGTTTAAGATGTACAATTTATTGATTTGATACCCCTCTTATATATTACATAATGATTACACCATATTCACGAACACTTTCCATCACATCACACAATTACCATTTCTCTCATTTTTTTTTTTTTGGTGAGAACAGTTAATATCTACTCTCTTAGACACTTTCAAGTGTATAATACATTATTATTAGACATAATCACCATCCTGTACATTAGATCCCTGGGACTTATCATTGTGAATATCTTTTAACAGTACATGTCATATATTTGTATATATTGTTTGTATTTTTTTAAATTGCCACAATCTGATCTGCAAGTAGAATAGCATCTATTAAGTAAGCCTTTGTGAAGAAACTTTTCTTTATTAACAGTAGACAGAGGAATAAATACCCTATTTATCTATCTATTCATTCATCCATCTAAGTTGTTTGAAATCATTACTTTATGTAAGGGACCAGATGGCTCAGAAAATTTGTAATCTTCATACTTTCATTGGCAAAGTGCTTTTAAATTAAAAACCTAAAAGCATCTTACCAATATTAACTCATAGCTCATTAGAATTAACCTAAGATCCTTGGTTCAATTCAAACGCATGGTACTAATTAGCAAGAGCATTTTTTACTTTTGTCACTTGAGTGGCTTATATAAAATGGTTGCACTTTGTTTCCAAAGAGACTATGCATTTGCACCATAACCACTCTGTAACTTGGTTTTCACTAGAAAGCATATACCATCATACTAAAGTAGACCAAAGTTGCAAGATGGCAAGAAAAAAGTAATATGAAATTAGTTGTTCAATATGCTGAAGAATAAATGCCTGGCCAGGAAATGAAAAATAATACATGTGGCATCATGTAGATACCAGTGGATTGTTGATTATGTAGTGTGCAGAAAATGTTTTAAAGCAAATCTGAGATTTTTAACTCAAGGAATTATACATAAACCCTCAGACTTAGTGGAGTGAAACTGATGGGTCAGGTTTCTTTTCTTTCTTTTTTTTTTTTTAAAGATTTATTTATTTATGCATACAGGGTGTAAGCCAGTTACACCCTGGGGTGAGAGGATTCACCAGAGACAGAATGGGGAGCAGAACAGGCAGATCTACTGAAATACACTGCTGAGGGGCACCATGGGCAAGGCAGGAGAGGTCTGCTGTGCTATGATTAGCTCCCTAGCTGGCAGGGTATCGGACTCATGCTGTAGTGGCTGGGAATAGCTAGCTAGCACTGTCTTTAACACCTGCACTATCAGGGAGGCCTGGATCAGGTTTCTGTTAAGGGAAAGCTATACCAATTTGAGGATATGCACTGTATGACAAACAGAGGTGCATTACCAATAGAATGTTCTAGGAAATCACTGAAATTGATGATGTTCTGTTAAAAATAAAAGAAGAGAGAAAAGGAATTGTAAATGAAGGAGGAAATGGATGCTACCTTTCGGGCACAGGAACACGACAGGCACAGAACCAGTCTTTGGTGATGGTAGTAGGCAGCAAGCTAGCTGACTATTTTGTACAATTTTCACTCACCTCTGAGAAGAGCATGCGAAACATCTCAACTTACCCTATGTTTCATTTCATGCTCTGCGACCAAGTCTTGTCAAGCTAATCCATTTTCATTTTGTGGCAGATCAGGGAAAGAACCAGTAAACCAAGGTTGCAGCAACACATTTGGTAAAAATTGTGGTTTTCTTACTGAAAAAATGGTCAAATGTGGGTAGGATAACTGAACAGTTGTATCACATGCCAAAGAGTGCTACCTGATGAAGGAAAGTTTATCTTCAGGGAGTTAACTAAATGTGTGCTGCTGTCAATAGTTATATTTTGTCCCATAGTTGTAACAGTGACTTCGGTGATGACAGAGATGGCTTTCTTGTTTGATGGGTAGATGAAAGGAAAAAGACAGGTTAATTTGCTTCATGTTCTAAAAGATCTCATAAGACTAGACCAAGGGTCAAATATAATGAAGTGCAATCCGAAATAGAGAACTATAAAGTTATACACATGGGACCAACAAGTCCCTCTATTTTAATACATCACAGAAAAAATGAAGCTGAACAGTAGTAGCACATTTTATAACGACTCAATGCTCAATTGATTCTCAAAACCCACCATGTGTCAACACTATGATTCAACTACGAGAAAAGCCGTGTGATTCATAGACATTTATGTACTGTCAATGCCAATGAGCTGACAAAATCACTGTGTCTTGTGCTGGTCAGGCCAGAGTTAAAACATTTTGGTTCATTTTACAACTCATATTTTAATTTTTTTTATATATTTTTTTATTAAGGCAATGTTGGCTTACAACATTATGCATGATTTAGGGGTGTAGGTTCATGCCTCTTCTGATGTATATTACCACACCAGATCTACCACCAATTTTTTAAAAAACAATCACGAATGGATATATACCCAGAAATATTGTGTGTGACTGTCGAGGACAGAATGTGGGACAAAATTCATAAAATATAGAGTGGGAGGTGAGGGTTATAAATGTTCGAAGAGTGGAGAGTTACCTCTCCTCTTGTTAGAAATGTCATATAAGACCTATGAATCAGTTAAGGTGCTAGACTAGCAACCTCTGATGTACTCACAATTTCAAGATTCTAAAAATTACACAAAATGCAGCTTCCAGTGAACCATAAAGATGAAAGTTGATATTAAAGAAATGAAGTAAATGGGGAGACTAGTTGGAATGCAAAGGAAAAAAAAAACAAAAAAAACCTTGAGCCAAGATCTCTGGTTTCTTGCCAAGTGTTTTACGATGCATTTCTACACTCCCTGTTTCAAAGCAGTACAAAAAGAAAAAGGCCCTTGGATGGTAATTAGCTTCTGAACTTTTATTTAATTTGTAATTTGAATGAGTTTCTTCACTGTCAAGAGGGGTTTTCAGGCTGACATCTGAAAATAGCCTAAATGTTCCAAATCCTCTGGTAGCCTACAGAGGTGACCCCGAATCCCCACTTTATTTGACTTTTACAGAGCCCTTTCTGTTTGCCAAGCCTTGTTTAGGTGTGAGGAATAAAAATGTTGACCGTGCAGACAATCTAGTAGTTTACAGTTGCATATAATTTCTCTGTATGAATGGTACTTTCTCTGGATGAACGTTACTTTCAGTCATGAACAATTTTGGAGACAAAGACCTAGAACCTTTTGGGTTGAAGTCACTTTCATTAATGATATTCATTTCTTTTTTCTCCTCAAGTCTTTTCTTTCTGAAAAAGAGCAAATCTTTAGCATATTCTTCCATGTCTAATCTTGCGTTTATAAAGTGTTTCCAAGGAAGTTTATAAGTGTTTCCAAGGAAGAAGCATCTTTGAATCCACAATTCTGGTACGTTTGTTTAGGTGCTCGATGAATGCTTGTGGGGTTTACATAATTATTGATAATCACATTAAAGGAAATTAAAGAAACATGACATAAATACAGAAAGTCATCTGAATTAGATCTTGGATCAGTCAATGGGCTCTAAAGGGACACTTGGTAACATTTGAAGAAGATCTGTCAATCAGATAATGGTTTTGACTTATAATGTTAATTTCTTGATCTTAATAATTGAACTGTAGGTATTGATATTAATGCATATGGTAAATATGTTAACATTTGGGGAATTTGAATAATATACAGGGGTTGTTTGTGCTAACTTTGCAAATGGTTTGCATATTTGAAAAAAAAATAAAAAAGAAGTTTTTTCATAATGTCTTTCAGTGGTCTCTAACAAAATACTGTAGTGCAAAATAAGTTGGTATTTTTCTAAGACCTGAGTAATTATGGGAGGAGAGGAAGTTGTCCTGCACTGTACATAAATCAAACATGTTCTATGGTACTATTGGCAGGGCCACTAGGAATCAGCAATACCAAATCCAAGGAAAGTGGTAGTTGGGAGAAGGTCATTTGTCCACCTGAACTTTAAAACTTTGTCAACCAAATTGATATGGAATGAGTTCAGTATTTAATTCTATGGAGAGTAGCCTGAAAGATGACTTCAAGCTGACTAGGATTTAATTTTCAATGCTAACCTTCAATTAATTTGTAACTTTTTTGGCACTCGGTTTGTTGAAATGGCTGTAATTATGTTGTTTTCTGAACGGTGAATTCATTCAGGGCATACTCTCCAGACTGTTTATACAGCTGGAAAATAGCAATGGTAATAGATCAGGGGAAAGAAGTTAATAGGGAACTTACTTTAAAAATTCAGTTATGTGTGTGTATTTTTAAGTGTCCCATGAACTATTATTGGGTAGCTTAAACTGAATTTTTCATGGTCACTATTTTAAATGAGCTAGTAATAAAATTGCTAGATGTTTTAATATTTTACATGCTGTCTTGAATTTGAATGAACACTTGACATTGCAAAGGAGGCAACTTTATGCCTTTTAAATCAGTGCACCAGTTGCTTAAGAAAGTCATGCTGGTGTTCCATTAAGGAAACCAAGCCTGTCATCTACAGAATTCTCCTGAACCAGAGCTGCTCTTAGTGTTTTTTGAAATTCTTTCTATGGTCAATTCAAACCCAGGTAGGATGCATTGCTGCCATATTGATTTTAGCTGATGAGTCCTAAAAATTATCTAGCAGATGGAAGATGAAATTTGCAGAGGGTTTTGGGGGTCATATAACCCTAGCTTTTACACCTTTTTTCTATTTAGACAAAAGAACAATTTAACAATAAAGATTTCCTTTTGATCATAATGCAGTAGTTTACAGTTGCATATAATTTCTTTAGCACATTCTTTCATGTCTAACCTTGAGTTTATAAAAATACAAGTGGGCCTCCCCTGGTGGCGCAGTGGTTGAGTGCTGGGTTGCGATGCTGCCCGCAGCCTCTATAGCGTCGGTTTGATCCCTGGCCACCGGTGAGGGCACAGCAGACCTCTCCTGCCACTCCCGCTGCTCCCCTCAGCAGTGTATTTCAGTCAGTCTGCCTGTTCTGTTCCCTGCTCTGGCTCTGGTGAATTTGCTCACCCTCCGGTATTTCCGTCTGTACCCAGTGCTTGTATAAATAAATAAATAAATCTTTTTTTAAAAAAGATTTATTTATTTATTTATTTATTTATACAAGCACTGGGTAGAGTCAGAAGCGCGGGAGGGTGAGAGAATTCACCAGAGCCAGAGCGGGGAGCAGAGCAGGCAGAAGGACCAAAGTACACTGCTGAGGGGAGCAGCGGGCGGCAGGAGAGGTCTGCGCGCCATGTGGGACCCTCCTCCAGTGGCCGGGGAGCAGCCGGGGATCGAACCGGTGCTGCAGAGGCTGCGGGCAGTTTCGCAACCCAGCTCTCAACCGCTGCGCCACTAGGGAGGCCCAAATAAATAAATCTTTAAAAAAAGATTTAAAATCTTTAACAAATTGCTAACTTCAAGAACCACTTCTTGGAGTGAGATTAATTCTTTCACTGCCAATAGAAAAAAGGCTTCAGGATCTTAGGCCCTGAAGTTATGATTCAGGCAGTGTGAGTTTGTATTTCTAGTAAGTTCCTTGGTGATCCTGATACTGGTGGTGCAGGGACCACACTTTGAGAACCATTACTTTAAGGCAGGTCAACAAATTATGGCCTAAGTCAAACTATGGCCCATCTGATTTTAATTAAGTGTTTTATTGGGACATAATCATGCTTGTCATTTCTATATTGTCAGTGGTTGCTTTGGCCCTACAATAGCAGTGTGAATTAGTTGTACCTGAGGCCTAAGGACTAACAATACCTAAAGGTTTATTACCTAGTACTCCACAGAATAAGTTGGTTGACTTCTGCTCTCAGTGTTGCTCTTATTTCTGTTATCAAATGTGACTAAAGTGCAAGAAATGGATGTGGTCAACGCTGGGCAATAGAATAATGCCTCCCCATTCCCTACCTATCACCACTCTTCTTGGTTTTGCCCCTTCCCCTACTTCTTTAGCAAGGTTAACTCTCAGAAATGACTACTAACCATTTACCCCTTAATCACTTGTTTCCTCCCAGAGGATATTTGCATTTTAATGAGTCTCCTCATTACAGGATTAAAAAAAAATCTCGCCTGTGAAACATATTTGCCATATCACAAACAAAAGGGAAGTTCATTTTGCTTGGGAACAGTGAAATACCACCTTCTCTGTTCCAGTGTGAATAGCCCTTCAAATAGACATTTCCCTCTGCCAAAGTACACGCAGACAAGAAAAGAGAATTTTTCTTTATTCGTAGCAGCAATTTCTCACTATGGACTTTGTGATGGTCCTAAGACCTTTGTCCCAATTCATAAAATCTATTTGGACACTGTTTTATACCTGAAGATCAATTTCACAGATATCTAAATGTTTGTTCTCAACCAAACCAATAATAGTCCTCCCACAGGTCCCTGAGAAAACTTTCATTTCCTGAGGTGGACAACTGGTCTGTAGGATTTCTTGACATCCAAAATTTATCTACTTCTCCTGCCTGTATAGTCTACCCAGTCAAATGATTTGAATTGTACAAATATTTTATTTATTTCATTTCTTCTCCATGGGTCTCTTTTTTGCCCAGAAAATGTGTCTTCTTATTTACATACTTAATTTCTCTGCATTCTTCTTCAAAGAGCTACCTCTTCCCAGGAGGCCTTCTTAGTTTCCCTCAGGAATGTCCATTTGACATTTTTTTTTATTTATTTTTTTCAACTTTTTTTAATTTAAATTTTATTTTTATATTCTCCATACAAGTACAACCCTGTTACTTTGACCCCAATCCCTCCTTTCTCTGCTCCCCACCACCTATAGAGTGTCTCTGGTTCATAGTTGTTGATTTTGATATTTTCTTTCTTATAGTTATTCTTTTTCCTGGTCCCTTATTTAAGTTTTCTAGATTCCTGCTATGAGTGCGACTATCCAGTATTTTTCTTTTTCTTTCTGGCTTATTTCTCTGAGCATGCTCCCTTCCAGCTCCATCCATGTTGCTGCAAATTGCATGTGTTTATCTCTTTTGAATGCTGAGTAATATTCCATGGTGTATATGTACCACATCTTCTTGATCCAGTCATCTATTTTTGGGCATTTGGGTTGTTTCTATATCTTAGGTATTGTAAATAGTGCTGCTATAAACATAGGCATCCAGGTGCTCTTTGGAATTAATTTTTCTCAGTCCTTTGGGTAAATACCTAGGAGTGGAATCTCTGGATCATATGGAAGCTCTATGTAAACATAGGTCCAGAAATCTCCACACAGCTCTCCATAGTGGTTGGACCATTTGCACTCCCACCAGCAGTGCAGGAGAGTTCTTTTTTCTCACAACCTCGCCAACATTTGTTGTTGCTATT